>NW_015166440.1:155197-180081 GCF_001447785.1 Gekko japonicus | reverse complement strand
CCCCCCACCCCCTACTCCGTGATTGGTGTAGGACCGAGAACCCAGGTGGAGCCAGTTGGGAGAGAGCTACAGTCTCCCCCTCCTGTACCCAGGTCTCGGTCACGCATGCCAGGTCTACCTGTTGTTCCTTGACAAAGTCCCGAAGGACTACAGTCTTATTATTGATATACCTGGCATTGCACAACACCAATGAGGGGGGGGGGGTTATCAGTCCTAGCCCCACCACTGACATTTTTTGGGATGGGTCACAGGCTGGAAGGGTGCTGAGCCATTCTGTTTCTCAGCGTCCTTCCCTTACCACTCCACCTGGACCCACCGCTATGCTTTCCCCTCCCAAAGAGGACCGGAATTTGCTGTCCAAGCATAGCTACACCAGCCAGTCCATGCCGTGGCTCCAGACCACTGGTGGGCTAGGTAACCAAACAGGTCCTCTTTACAAGAGCTACTGCAATATCCGCTCCTGGTGCTGCAAACACAATCTAATCCAACTCATCTGCTATACAAACTATAATCTGACTAATCTGCTGTACCAAAAATACAAATTTGATTGATTGATCATACCAGAAAAATTCCACACTCATCCAACTTATCACACTTAACCAATCATTACAAATAGTTACTGGCCATCCCTATCTCACTTAACCATTCAGTAAACAGTTATAACAACTCGACCTGGCAGTCACAATGTTCAATCATTCAGCATTCATCAACCTTATAGCAGGACAATACTCACTTACTCCATTCTCATACATTCTCAGCACAAACAGGAGCTACTGCCAGTCCAATTCAGTTCTAGTGTCTGAGTCCACATCTGCCAGGGGAGCAGGACACCACTGCCCCTTTCACTCCTGGCTGATATTCCGTGAGCCCACCGAGAATCAAACCCAGCTCTCCCAGATTAGAGTGCACGCACTTAACAACTACACCAAACTGGCTCTCAGAGGCACAGTAGGTAGAGGAGTTGATAGACCTGAAGTCTCGTTAAGTAATTAACTGCTGCCAAGAAGCCAGAAGTCCTCCAGGAACTGGTCTGGATGTTGGTTTGTGTTGGAGGCCAGAGCCCAGCAACTCTCCTCCTGAAATTGAAACAAGGTGTCCACAATGCCATTACTGGTGCCTGCAATGTATCAGGCTGAGAAAGAGATGTTAGACACCAGGCAGGTCAAAACAAATCTGTTTACTAAGCCCATGACCCACACAGAGTATGGTGACTAGCAGTTAATGACTCTTACCACAGCTTGATTGTCACACCAAAAGAGGACGAGCTTATCCAAGAATATGTCTTGCCACATGCAGATGGCTGCTAGGATCAGAAAAAACTCCATAAAGCTGAGGTTCCATTATATCCTATGGGGATCAGTATAATGGAGTTGCCATCCCCCCCCCATTTCTGGCAGCCCTGAAGTGGGGGGAGGGGCTCCAAACCAGGGGATCCCTTCTCCCAACTGGGAATTGGCAACCTTAGAGAAAGCACTGAGGGCAAATCAGCTGCAGCCAGTTCTGCCCCCTCAGAGCCTGTGGGCCGCATGAGGCTGCCAGACTGCCTCCTCCCTCACCTCACTCCCCCCCAATCTGCAAAAATCAGCATTGGGTGAGTCCACACCATGCATATAATGATATAATCACAGGAGTTTGTTTGAACCCAGTATTATTAATGAATATGGTATTTTTGGATTTTCAAAGAAATAACAGCATTGTTTCAATAGCTCTGGGCTGCTGCCACTTCCTTTCCTCATGGCAGTCAGAATCTTTTATTACATTTCAACACAGACTGTCTAAAAGTTGTTATATATTGTGCAGCCATGAGAAGTGAAGAGGAGTTATACTTTTAGAGCTAAATCTATCAATTTATCTGAAAGGCCAGACACAGTGGCTGTAAATGTAATGTATTTTTCTTAATAATGTGGTGTCTGGGAGTGTACAGCAAATTTTAAACTTATAACTTTTGGAACCCCATTAAGGAAAAAAGAAAAGTTTATACATTTCCTGAGTTTTTACTAATTTGCTTACAACACTCTGTACTGTTAATGACCAAATAGTGCATTCAAGGCTTTTATTTCAAATGTCTCTTCCTTAAAATAAAATTTTATACAAAAAAGTGAAATACTCTAGGAACAAATGCTGTCACATTCTTCCACCATTAGTATGTATCCTTTTTAATTTGCAAAGTACACTGCAGTTATCCTCTCCCAAATGTTGGTCACTTACATTTTATAGATGAAAAGCTGAAGCTGAAAGCAACATCCTGGATGTTGCACTTACAACAGATTTGTTTCCTAGCAGGAGATCACAGACATGCTACCTATGTTGTTTAATATACTCATTGTAGTAATCAAGACCATCCGATCATGATTTTCATGCTCTCGCTGATGAATGCCAATGAGAGGGAACATAAGTGGGGAAATCCACAGTGGTATTCATATAATGAACTATTCTAAATGAAATGGCAAGGAGGGAAAACAATACAAAATGTTCATTCCTGTGGTGAATGTAACATCTATACCAGCTTAGAAATATTCTGGTGTACACTGATTCTGTGGCCTGAAGGTAAGACTTGAGATTCTAATCCATCTCATGACTTATCACTTCCCTCTTGTATCTCCCTGATAAAATGCAGTAAAACTTCTCAGGAATGATCCTGCTCAAGGTCCACCATGTACCTTTCTGACAGGAGATGAATAGAGCAGAATTGTTATAATATTTTCTTTAAATTACAAGAGAACAATAGAAGAAATGTGGCATGTAGATGTCATGCAAAACTGGTTACTATAGTAACATTGTTATATTGCAGTAAAATAAATGCCATGAACTGGTAAGAAAATTGACGGGAAAGCAATGCAACACAATTATTATAGTATGACAAATGTACACTTCATACAATCAAATGTAGATTACAAGGTTTCTCTCAGTTCACTGTTACATGGGGAAAAGTAGAGAGAGCAAACAACTTATTCTCAGGTAAATATTACTGTAGATTGATACAATCTGCCATGATTTATTCACATAAAGACTATGCAAATGAAATATTATCCTAACATTTTTGTTGTAAGTTTTGTTATATAACATGTCAAGCAATACTGATTAGGGGCAAGCAAAAAAAATCTGAATTTGTTCTTTTGACTTTTTAAAAACTTGAGTTGGTTTCTTTATTATTGGAATTAAATCATTTTGTATTATCACATCTAATAATGGCGTAAGTTGTTTGTGACAATTATGAAAGCAGTAATATTAAGTCATGTACAGATAAGGGAATAGCTTCTACATACTGTAGAAAAATGTTGTTGTAAATATTTTTATAATTATTCAAAATATTTTTTCCCACCTTTAATCATCAAAAAATGAACTCAAGGTTGTCTTACTGAAGCAACTAGAAGAAAAAACAAACACCTTTAAAAACTGAAAATATCTGGGTGTGCTGCAGGAGGCATAAAATGTTGAAAAAGGAACAGGGAAAATTCCTCCAGAGGGCTTTTCCACATGGACTTTTAAAATCACTTTTGGCCCTATATGGCTTCAGTTTCTGCATATATTTCTGTTTTCAGTTTTCTGCTTAGTTTTGTTGCTAGGCAAGGTGCTTGTAGCACTGTTATGCACTTAAAACTTGGACTATGCAAGTGTGTGTAAAAGGGACTGAATTGTGTGGTGACCCAAAGATGAGGCCAGTTACAAACGCACAGACACAAAAGAAGGAAGCCTTCCTGTGAAATAATGTGCCAATGGTTCCAGATGTTACCTACCAGCTTACCTGCTGTAAAAAGGACCAGCTCCCTAGCCACATGAAGCACTGAAAGCCAGGCAGATGCCATGCCAAGGCAGAAGACCCAAGGGCAAAGGATTCAAACTCCATGTGGAGTTTCTTCTTGCACACGTAGGCAACATTCCCCTTCCCCCACTCAGCCTCACCTAGCGAAGCAGCAGCCATTAGTCAATCAAGGAATATCAATGACAATGACTCTGGTCACATGAATCATCATAATCCTTTCAGGTGCCACTACCCTGCCCAGAGTTACTGGAGTTCAACATTGACCATCCCCTTAGACCCTTCCCCTTGAATCCAGGTCCAATCAACATGTTTTGGGGGATGGAATAACAGGAGGTGTACCAGGGGATGTCTCCAGCCTACCTCACCTCCCCATGCCAGCTTATAAAAGAGGGCACCCCGCCATGCTTGCTCACTCTCTTCTCTCCCTTCCTCCTATACCCACCCTAACTCTACGACTCTCAGTTTGTGCAGCCAGAGTCTCCACATGCTTCTGCCGGTTCAGGGCATGACCCCATTACCCTATAGTATCCTTTATTTTTTCCAAGGATTGCTTCATCCCATCGCGGACAGGTAAAGTATTGCCCCTCAATGATCATCCTGCTAATGTGAATGTGCTACCATCTTCTAATTTTCCTAGATCTGTGTAATTGTGAGTGTGTTTGAATTATTGTATGCTTGTGAGATATTTTCAGTAAACGAAACCATTTTATACTGAAGCTTGCCTTTGAGTCTATTTCTGGTGATCCAGAAGGAAGTGGGACCGCTGTATACACTATTGCTTGCTCCTTTATATGCCTATTGCCTTGTCTAACTAATAATCAGAGGCAATTTGGCTAACAGTTTTCAGTTCTGTTTTTGTTTTCTCCCTGTACATTTTCCAATCTGTGCATGGAGGCCGCCAGACCTGGCCAGCAATCTTGCCCTTGATTGGTGAGCACTCCTGCACTGAGCCACAGTTGGCTCACCCCACCAGTGCCTCATTCAAGAAGATGGTGGGGAGCAGGCAAATGCTGGCATCTGCTCCAGGGGCAGCCACTGGTCTTCTTTTGAGACCACTTTTACCCTGATCTTTTTCTGGAAGCTGATTTTTAGCTGCCTTTCCCCTCAGTCATAATGTTTCTATCACTTATCTTCCCAATTCTAAGGCCATAAGAAGGTGGTGAACTCAGGTAAAGAGGTAGTGGAAGGCAGGAACCCTACTGCAGGGGAGTGAAATCCTCACAACCCTTGTCACATGCTGCAGAGGAAGGCAGCATTACCATAGAATTCACAATCTATCAATCTCATTATCTAACATGTCACTCAGAAAGACTTGGTATGGAAGTGAAACCCATTCATCACAGCTCCTGAATAGAGAAATTTCTATAATGGCACATTATACTTAGTTGCAGTTGTACTGTATTATGGCTATGTCTGATATACTATTCTGCAAAATTTACACTGAAAATGTTTGAAACTGGAAGTATGAAACATTTGTGTGAGACCAGCTGAATAACTATGCAAAATGGAATAATTATAGATGAACATTTTAGATTGTTTGTCATGCTTAGAGAAGATATTAAATGTTCAGTTCACCTTTTTCTTTCTTTTTGTTCCCATGGAAATAAACAATCTTTGTCATTCCAGATGAATCTACACTTTTTGGTAACTATTTGCTTCTATTAGTGTAGAATCCAACATTCCAGTTAGATGATATTAATTATCCTGAACTGCAGGAATTAAAAGAACGTATACTTTCATTTATCATAACCACACATTGAGCACTCAGCATAAAAGCAGTGAATCACCCCACAAGATTCTGCTGTTGGTTAACAAATTATTTCATTTATAACTCAAATGAGACATTTCAGGATAACGCCACAAGTCAATGAATGTCAGAAATAATCAATTTGAAAAGACACGAACACCAACATTTCTCTTAAGACTACACCTTAAAAAATCAGGTGCATTTAAAATTTATAAAACATTTATCTTATAATCACAAAATGATTCCTATGTGAAAGCATTGCATAATTTATTTTATTATATTTTATTGTTCATTGGTACTCATTCAACTTTACAGTACTCTACATAGATTCTGATACTTCAATGCCATTTCAAATAGTGCTGGAAATGACCGAAATGAGGGAAACAATATATGAACACCTAGTATTGAAGTTTCTTTGTTCTTTGTTTCTAATCTGTCTGCATTCTGTTGTTTTCACGCTGGTCCTGGAGCTGAGACATGACTAAAAAAATCTCTTGTAATGACTTTCTTTTTTCAGTTTAGAGGATCCACTAATTCCAGTCTATTGATTGTAAAAATTCACAAAATCACAGCTGGAACAGAAATCTGCACAAAATTTCCCAGTACTTTTGCTGACCATAACCCAATGTGGGTATCATTACAAGAAGCCGGGAGATCTTCGAGATGGAGACTAAATGTTGGACTAATGAGGGATAAACACTTTGCCACAAAAGTTAAGTCAGAATTGAAAGAGTTCATAAAATCAAATTAAACGGAAAACATGTCATTAAATACAATATGGGATACAATGCCTATCTGAGAGGGCTATTTATTATGCAAGAGATCTGGAGAAAAAAGCAAAAAAGAGAAAAATTTAAGAAACTGTCAGAAGAATTAAAAAAAGAAGAAACTATCATAAAAAACAAAATAGATATAAAAGAGGCAACAATAAAAATAAAACTAATCCAACACCAAATAAATATGTTATTGACTCAGGAAATAGCTAACAAAATAGAATACACTAAAGCTTACTACTTCGAAAATGCAAATAAACCTACACGCTAGTTAGCATACAAGCTCAGGAAGGAAAAAGAGAAAAGATCAATAGCAGCTCTAAAAAATGAGAGACAAGAGATAAAATATAAAAACCAGGAACTAAAGAATATCATGGAAAATTTCTACAAAGAACTTTATAAACAAAACCCGCAAAATCAGCAAGAATTAAAAGATTTCTTTATGAAAAACAATAAGAAAAAAATACTCGGAAGAACAGAGAAAAATCTTAAATGAGAAAATAGCAATTTGTGAACTAACAGAAGCATTTAAAAAACAAAAGAAAAAGAAATCACCAGGGCCAGATGGCATACCAGCGGAAGTTTATCAGCAGTTAGAAGATGAAATACTACCGATATTTAAAGAGTTACTGGACAATATTATGATTTCAGGAAAAACGCCCAACAGATGGAATGAAGCGGTAATAACTTTAATCCATAAACCCAATACAGACAAAGTCGAGATAAAAAATTATAGACCCATTTCACTTCTCAATGCAGATTATAAGATTTTCGCAACAATTCTAGTGACAAGGTTCAAAAAGGTGTTAAGTCAAATAGTACATAGTGATCAATCAGGTTTTCTCCCCAAAAGACAAATAAAAAACAATATAAGAACAATTATAAATGTTTTGGAATACTATGAATATAACCCAGGAAGACAACTAGCTTTAGTATTCCTAGACGCGGAGAAAGCCTTTGACAACATAAAGTGGGACTTCTTGAAATATAAGTTAAAACTATGGGAGTGTGGGGAAATATTTATGAGGATGATAGTGGCAAGTTACAAAGAACAGTGTGCAAGAATACCAGTAAATGGAGAATTAACACAAAATATACCGATCCAAAAAGGAACAAGACAAGGCTGTCCACTTTCGCCATTATTATTTTTTTTGGACTAGAGACGTTAAATGATATGGTGAGAAGTAACGGAAATATACGTGGACTCAAAATTAAAGGAGAACATTTCAAGCTCCAGGCCTTTGGTGATGATCTTGTATTCATTCTAGAAGAGCCAGTAACATCTATAAGACATTTGATGAACCAAATTCAAGAATATGGTACTGTAACAGGACTTAAAATTAACATTAAGAAAACTAAGGTTATAACAAAAAATTGTACCAAAGAAGAAATAAACAATATACAATGGATCACAAACACTGAGGTGGCAAATAAACTGAAGTATCTAGGTATTACAATTACAAGCAAAAATGTACAACTATATGAAAATAATTACAAAGTATTAATATAATAAATTAAGAAAAACTTAACAAAATGGCATGACCTACACATTTCATTTATGGGTAGAATTGCCACGATAAAAATGAATATTCTTCCAAGATTTCTGTTTTTGGCACAGTGTATACCAATATTGAAAAATTATAAAATATGTGAGGGATTAAACCAAGTAGTAAGAAAGTTTATATGGCAAGTGAAGAGACCGCGCATTAAGTTGAAGTTACTATGTGATAAAAAAGAAAGAGGAGCCCTAGGCCTACCTGATTGGAAATTGTACTATAAGGCGGCTGTGATGGGATGGTTAAGAGAATGGATTTTACTAGAAGATAAAAGGTCATTGGCACTAGAAAGCTATGATCTACACATGGGCTGGCATGCCTATGTGTGGTACGAAAAAGATAAAGTACATCAAAATTTTCAAAAACACATAATTAGAGGTGTGTTAATAAATACATGGAGAGACATAAAGAAGAAGTTTTATGATAAAATACCTAGGTGGGTATCACCACTAGAGGCATTTATAATGCCAACTCTAATGACAGAAAATAAAAAGGCAAATTATGATCTGTTATTAACAAATAACAATGAGTTAAAGTCTTTTGAAGAGTTGCAAGAACTAAATATTAATCTTACAAACTGGGAAAAAATACAATTGAAATCAAGATTTACAAAAGATAAAATAAAAACCTTTGGAAAAATAAAATCAGAGCTAGATAAATTGTGGTTGTCATTGTCAGATAAAATGATACAAAGGATATATAATTTCTTATTAAGCAATGAGTTGCAAGATGAAATAATTTAACCAAGTATGAAAGCCTGGATGAAGGATTTGGGACATAATGTAGATGTAGATAAATGGTTAAAAATGTGGAAATCAACAAAATTACTGAGAGCCAAAGCGTACAAAGAAAATATCTTCAAAATGTGTTATAGGTGGCATTGGACACCAGATAAGATGGCTAAATGCTATAAAAATGTCTCAAGGAATTGTTGGAGATGTAATAAAAACATCGGGTCATATTGTCATATATGGTGGAGGTGCGAGAAGGTTTGCAAGTTTTGGAAAATGATAAAACAACTAATATTAGAAATAACTGAAATAGATCTGAAGTTGGAACCAGAGGTATATCTACTCAATATGTTACCGGATGGGATTAAATATAACGATTCATGTGTGATATTATATGTCCTCACGATATCCAGAATACTTATAGCAAAACTTTGGAAATCTGATAAAATTCCAAATAGAGAAGAATTAACAATGAAAATTATGGAAATAAAAGAAATGGATAAATTAAATATGATATTAGCAGGGAAAGAAGAAAGTGCGTTCCAAAAAAGATGGCAAAAGATAGATAGATGGATGGGGGGAAATGGGTAATGAAAACTCCAAAGTATGTAAATGATTTGTTTTGTTTTCTTTTTGTAATGGAAAATGAAAAAATAAACTATATATAAAAGAAATCTGCACAAAATCAATTATTGTCTACTATTCATATTCATTAGATATTCAATATCTAATGTTTTGAAGCTTCATCTACAATACAAAGTCAAGGGTGTTGTGACCCATTTATATCTTTTCAGATAGCCTTTCTCCTGCTTTCCCAGTCTTCTGTGACACTGAATCAGCAAAGACTCAGCAAAGAAACTATCATGCTCACAACTCAGATGGACAGATGTAAGGGCTGGGAATGGCTCTCTCAAAGAGGGGAAGGAACAGTCAAGAATAAAATTCAGTGCTTGATTGTTCTAGGAGATACAGTTCCTGTGATCTCTTCCTGTGCAGCCTGGAGTTGTTCTTCCAATGTCCATTGGCCAAATGTCTGGAGTGGTATCACTCTTGTAGACTTAACCATCTCCAGTGGAGATTAGAAAGCAGTTTAAAATGCTGGTAGGCCGTCACTCCCCCAGATATAATGTGGCCCTAGTTAGGTATTAAAAGTTGTATGTAAACCGCTCAGAGACCCTTCGGGGTTGGAGCGGTATATAAACTGAAAGTAATAAATAAATAAATAAAATGTAGCATTAAGCCCAGCATTTTGTCAAAGGAAGCAGAAATTTTGTGACCAGTGCTATTCCAGTGCATAGTCATTTATGAAGTCTAAGAACCTTATTTCTGCAGCTTGATTCAAATACATGCTTACCTGGCCAATGTGAGGACAGTAGAAGTGACCCAGTATCACAACATTATCTGTGATAGTTACTTCTTTAATTTCATTCTCCATCTCAAGATCAGCCTCAAAGTTTTGATCAGGTCAGCAATGTACATGCTCACTTTTAAGTAGCTCTTAGGGCTTAGTATCTCCTCCCATATTGCTACATTTGGAAGTTCATTCCCCTAATGTTTTCTAACTTATTTGACTATGCCCTCTTTGCTATACAATACAACACCTTCTCCAACATGCCTTTCCCTGTCCTGCCTATAGAGATTATGTCTATATCCCACTGATTTTCCCTATTCCAACATGTCTCTGAAATACCCACTGTTTATAAATTGGCATTAAGCACTAAGCATTCTAGCTCCCAATCTTGGCTTGGAGGTTTATGGCACTGGAATATAGACACTTATAATGTGTTTCCCTCTCCAACAATCCTTGCCTCCCTGAGCCCTTTTGTCTCTGCAAATGGCCCTCATTTGTCAACCTACTCTCACTCCCAAGTTCTCCTGTGCTCCTACCAATATTACCTGAGTGTTTACACTATCATTCCTTTGGACTGAGTTGTTCTGAAGCAGAGGCTTCCCAGTTCCAGTGGCCTTTCCACCTGAGATTACTTTAAGAGAAGCTCTGCCACCTTTTTGATATGAAGTTCCAGTAATGTGATTCCTTTTCAGTTCAAGTGAAGCCCATCTCATTTGGCTTGTCCCAGGAACTTCTCTTTGTTGTTGTTGTTCAGTCACACAGTCGAGTCTGACTCTTCGCGACCCCATGTACCACATCATGCCAGGCCCTCCTGTCTTCCATCGTGCTCCGAAGTTTGCTTAATTTCATGTTCGTTGCATTGATAACACTGTCTAACCATCTTATCCTTTGCCATCCCCGTCTTCTTTGACCTTCAATCTTTCCCAGCAGCATCGGGGTCTTCTCCAGTGAGTGCTCCCTTCTCATTTGGTAGCCAAAGTATTTGAGCTTCAGCTTCAGTGTCCGGCCTTCCAGGGAACAGTCAGGGTTGATTTCTTTTAGGATTGACTGATTTGATCTCTTTGCAGTCCAAGGGACTCTCAAAAGTCCTCTTCAGCACCATAATTCAAAAGAATCTATTCTTCGGTGCTCGGCCTTCCTTATAGTCCAACTCTCACAGCCATACAGTACTACTGGGAATACCATTGCTTTGACCATACAGACTTTTGTTGGCAGGGTGTTCTCTAGCGCCTAACAAATTTAAACCCTTCCTCCTAGCACCACTTTATTGACATTTAACAATGCATTTTATAGCTTTGCAACACATGGTATCTGTGTATACATACACAAAACATGAATAATCATCTATATGTTTAAAAGACCCAGTGAAATCATTAATCATCTTGATCTAAATCATTTCAATTATCTGAAGTAAAATAACTTGTTTCTTTGGGGAAAAAATTACTCTGTAGTTAGAGATCAGTACTTAGTATGTTTAGTCAAATATTAATAACATGTGTCCTATGTGTTTTTTCTGAACAAATAATGACCAAATAGCTTTACGCTACATACTTCTCTCTTTCAGATCAAAGGGTTTTATTTCAAAAATGTTATGTCTGGATTTAGACACTGTTTTGGATGTCTGCTTTTAACAAGCAGTTATGTATTAATAGTGAAAATCCAATAAAATCACTGATCCCTTATTCATGATAACTCAGAATACATAATAAAAATCTGCAAATGTTTGTCTTCTTGCTCAGTCTCTAAAACATCTTTAAGAACTGATAGTGAAGTTGGTTCCTACTGCACACTTACTGCCTCATATTCCTTGTACATAATATTGAAGTAAATTCAGCTGTACTGTTTGACTAAATAATAATTAGTGTGTCAGCTCTCCTATTCAAAATCATGTTTTCATGACAGCAGTGTTATCCTGTTGCCATATGTTGTCTTAAAAATGTATCATATAATTGTGCCAGAACAGTTCTTCAGGAAGGGAGTGTGAAGAACCGATCCAAACTGAGATGATCAGAGATGAAGTTCTAGACCTACTGGGGAAATAAAAAAACTAATAAGTCTCCAGGTCCTGATGGCAAACACGAGAGTTCTTAAGGAACTCAGATGTGAGATAGTTGATCTACTAGCCCATATATGTAAACTCTCATTAAGTATAGCTGCTGTACCAGAAGACTGGAGAGCAATGCTCCCTCTAAGCTGTGGAGTCTTGTGAGCAAAAATTGTACTTTGTGAGCTACTGGCAGTAAAGTTGTGAGCCAACAATTTGGCTACTGCAGTGTTGAATATTACAATAGCTTTTAAACCAAAAATATTTCTCTTAAACTGTTTATCAGATGACTTAGATTCCAAACAGCTACACAATTCTTACAAATTTCAATGGACAACTACTACACTACCTTATTTAGGAATAAATATCCCTTTAGATTTGAATGACCTTTACAAAGTAAATCACTCAGAACTTCATAAACAAATTAAACACGAGATTCTACAATGGAATAAACTTTTTTTTTCTTGGAGCGACCGTTTTACGGTAATAAGAACTTATATTATGTCCAAATATTTATATCTATTTAGGACAATACCAATATATATAAGTACACAACAATTAAATAAATGGCAAACAGAAATTAATCATTTCTTATGGAAATTTAAGACCCCTCGAATCAAACATGTTACTCTACGGGTACCTAAGAAAAAAGGTGGCTTAGCCTTGCCGGACTTACACTTTTATTACGCGGCTTCTAATATTGCAAATGTAATAAAATTATATCATGCGGCACCAACTGCACAATGGAGTACACTGGAATATCACAATTATACTACTGCCTTTATTAGAGAGCTAATGTGGCACCACAGTAGTAAACAAGCCCTGAAAAAAATCTCTAACCCTTTCTTAAAAACCAATATTAAACTATGGTTTCAATTTAAAACAAAACTTTCCTCAATATACTCGAAAGTAAGCACTTTCACCGGGCAAAATTGGTTTTTACCTGCGAAAGAAACAAACACTTACCGGACTTGGAAAGAAAAGAATATTACAAGGATAGCGGATGTTATCCAATATGGTAGAATACTTCCGAAACTAGATCTGGAAAGGAAGCACAAATTTAAAGTTAAATGGTTTGAATATCTACAAATCCAAAATTTAATAAACTCCACTAAATTTAAGCAAACAATAACTGAGCCAACAACAAAATTTGAATCTTTATTGCTGCAACCATACAAGAAAAAAGGGCTAATTGCAAAAATCTATCAACTGCTATTAGACTCTAAGACTTCTAAATTACATACTTACCAGACTGCTTGGCATAGAGACCTACAGCAAGAGCTATCTCAAGATCAGTGGAACCAGATCTGGAAATCCCAATGTGCGATTTCTAAATCTTTACCTATACAAGAAACATCGATTAAAGTTTTACATAGATGGCACCTAACTCCTGTTAGACTAGCTCATATGCACTCTAATAATTCCTCCACATGTTGGAAATTATGTGGAAACAAAGCAAATTATATACATAATTGGTGGACATGTCCTAAAGTCCAACAGTTTTGGCAACAAATCATTGATAGAATTAAACTATTAACGGGTCAGGAAATACCTATGGATCCAATTTTGATTTTGTTAAATCTATGGCCACTGGACGTATTTTCAAACAATACTCAACAACTAATAAATGTTATGATCACAGCAGCTAAAGTATTAATAGCTAAAAAGTGGAAATGCCAAAATATGCCTACAGTAGAACATTGGACACATAAGTTATGGGATTATTTCTTACTGGAAAAATTTTCAATATACTATACACCTTTACAATCCGAATGCGAGATGTATAACCCATTAGAAAAATGGGCTCCTATTTTAGAAAAAGTCACTATTGACAAATTTGAATGGGAAACTATTTCTAAAGTTAAGTATCAACTAATGTTATACGGACAATAATCTTTTATTTTTTTTCTTCAACAGGCCAAAGCTTTACATACAATGTTTGTTATTGCAATTATATAATATTTTATTAAACATCATCTTTGCTGTAGTTGTAACCGAACCTATTTATATTGTATCCTTTGTAATCTTGGTGAGCTCCTGGCATTAAAGTTGTGAGCGAGCGATTTGGCTGCTGCATGAATTAGTTTGCTCTGGAGCCCTCCTTCCTGAGCTAAGACAAAAATCTGTGAGCCGGAGGCTAAAAAACTGTGAGCTAGCTCACACTAACTCAGCTTAGAGGGAACACTGGATGTGTTGCATTCCGATTTCGGACCAGCCACAAACTTTCTGCCTAACCTACCTTACAGCGTTGTTGTACAGATCGCAAAGCCGAAGAGAATGAAGTAAGCTGCTTTGCTCCCCGCTAATGAGAAATACAAAATTTTGCCTAGAAAGAGGCTGCTGAGAGGGGAGCAGATAAAGTTGACAGCTTTAGGTATGGAAATTCCTGGAGATTTACTTCTGGGTGCTCATCTGAAAGTGACATCAAGCATCCTTGCTGTAATCCTCCACCAAGGATATACCCCAGTAAAAAATTCTTATGGGTTGTGACCAGATGGCTGGCAACTCTATTTTTGATCCATCTTGAATCTTTTCTTATATAGTAGTACCTATAACATGTATGGAAATTCCTGGAGATTTACTTCTGGGTGCTCATCTGAAAGTGACATCAAGCATCCTTGCTGTAATCCTCCACCAAGGATATACCCCAGTAAAAAATTCTTATGGGTTGTGACCAGATGGCTGGCAACTCTATTTTTGATCCATCTTGAATCTTTTCTTATATAGTAGTACCTATTACTTTATGAAGTCTTTATTCTAGCATTCTTATTAAAGTCCCTCCTCTCCCTGTGCTCATGCTCCCAAGCCAAATCATAACACTTGCTAGCTCCCCAATATTATGTTTGACATTGTCTAGTTGGGACATTAGCGGAAAGCAATAATTGGATCAAACCTTGCTATGAAATGTTGCATTTGAAGCAGGAAAATAAACTCTCAAAATGTTAATCGATTTGTGATGTCAAAGTCAGTTTATTTGCCCAGCGAATGACCCGATTCTGCTCCTGAATGCAGCAATGCACATGCTGTTGCTCTATGGCTTTAAAGGGGGGCTAGGCAGATTCATGGAGGATAGGTCCATCAATGGCTACTAGCCATGGTGAGGAAAGGGAACCTCCATATTCAGAGGCAGTAAAACACTGAAACCCTGTGCTAAAAGGTGCTATCAGGAAAGTGCCCTGGGCCTCTGTTTTTTGGCCCTCCAGGGGGACTGGCTAGCCACTGGTTGCCGGATGAGAGGTTGTGCTCTTATGCTGCAGTGCACTTGAGAGATGGAGAATCTGCAATGAGATTGTTCTCTAAAATTTCAATGCTATAAACTCTGTGAGTATAGAAAATATTATTTGAATAGTGCATTGTGACATTGTGCACTATGTTTTAACAAAACATTAGAACATAATCCATTAGGAATGTAAGTAGTGAAAGTAGTACATTAGTGAAAGCACAAACTAGCAAAAAAGGTAAAGCATGAATATGAAAATAAAAACATACATGGCAAATTAAACACATCAGCCAATTTTAAATCATGACATTTTTGGAAGATATTTAGGTAAGGATTCATGAACTCAACAGCTATTCAGATTTGAGATGTTCTGCTATTTAAATTCTAAAAATAATCAGTAATTCGTCATCTAGAATAGAGTTACACATGAATCACCTACATTCAAATCAATGGCAAAGATAACAGGCATTTTTACCTGCCAGAAAGCAAAACATGTTGATCTAAAGTTGTGGCTTTTTTTCCCCCTGACCTGGATGCCGTGTAGTCAATATATGTCTCTTATTATATTGCTTGAAAATATTGGCCAACTATGCATAAATCCTAAGAGGAAACTAGTGTTTTGATAATATTACTAGCTTGTTTATAGTGTTTAAAGATTTTCTAGAGACATAAAACCATAGACACTCAATCTTATTATGTAAAGATTTAAAACTACAAAGCACTTTATATGAAGAATGTATTTAAGTTTAGAACCTACAGGACTGTATAATAGAATGTGTACTATTTGCTCTATTAACAATACAGGCCTTTACTAATGCTTTGTATAGCAATTAAGACAAATCTTAATTTCCTTTTGTCTTCCTAACTTTCCTCTGTCATCTTTGCCTTCCATGCTTCTTCCTTACTGTCTTCAAGATACCATCTCTTTTTCCTTTGCTTTTCTATCCTGAGCTTTTGGTTCAATCAACAATGTTAATATTCAAAACATTAATTAAGCAAGGACAACTGGGTCATTGGTAGAATATATGTTTTGAGGCCCAGTTTCAGTCCCTGGCATCTCCAGTTAAAAGCTCTCAGATGGCAGATATCTGAAAACAGGGCCGGTGCCAGGGGTTTTTTTGCACACTAGGCGAGGCTACCTTCTGCCCCCCCCCCCCCGTGTGCCCACCAATTTTCAATGCATTTTAGGAAGAATGAAAAACACAAAATTTGAAATTGCTAATTTCTTTTTTTTTTAATTGAGAGAACAAGTAATATGATCTCTGATTTTCTCAAATAGAAAAACACAAAGCACAAAGCATTTTGAAAAATCCTGTTAATTGTTTTTTTATATAAAGGCTTTATTGACTCTCCTAAAAAGGAGAGGTATTTTGCTTAAGTAGAAAAATAGGGAGGGTATATAGTGGGGGAGAGAGAAAGCTGAGTGATATATTAACTTGTAAATTAATCTGTTAGTAATGTCCAAATTATCTTCTTAGGCTTCTTCTGTGTGCAGTCAAACTTCTTTCTTTAAACCAGTTAAAGGTATTATCTTTGTTAGTGTATTAGTAGTGTTCATCTGATGCTCTGTTATTAAAATTTCCTCAAGGCGCATTCAGAACCGCTCCTTCGCGTGCTGGCTTCTTTTAAATTCCCAATTTCATGGAGGAGCTTCTTCTGTTTCCCTCTTTCCGGCTTTTCTAATCCTCCTTCAGGTCGCTGTTAACGCTTTCAGTTCATATGCTGTAAATTCTCACTCTTTCATGCCCTTTCAAAAGATCTCTAGCTTTGAGAATGGATTTTTCTTTTCTTTTTTGAATTCCGGTTTCGCTTTTAAACGCTGCCATTCTCTTCGCTGGATCTTCCTCCGCAACTGTTGACTTTTAAAAGCGCTTATAAGGCACTTTCTCGCTGTCACAGTTCAACTTTTCTCACAGTTCCCCCTCAGATTCACAACTTTAAACAATCCAAGCATTAATCAGCCGGCTCTCACGAAAAAACAAACGCCCAGACCGGAAGTTCCTCCCTTCTTCTCCGCTTGTCTTTTTACCAGCTCCGACATCTTGTTATTTTTGTTTACTTTTAATAAAGTTCTTAAAGTGCGCTCCAGAGAAACAGAAATTTTCTCGCTTTACTTCATGCATCAAAAGAAATCACCACTATTTGCACAGTCCATTCCCCCCCCCCTTTTTTTTTAGTAAAGACAACATTTATTCTTAATCCTAGCGTGTTGTCTCACTTCCTGGGATATAGCGAGCGTCTCATTCGCCATCCGACCTCTGTATAGACTGGTATAGAACTTACGCACAGCCACAAACACCCAAACTTCCTTGGTAGATAACTTGGATTGGGTCTCCAGGAATTTCCTGGAGAAGTTGGCATAACATAATCTTTGTGGTGGCATACACCTCTTTGAATGCCAGTGCCAGAAGGCAACATCAGGGGAAGGCCTTGGCCTCTGTATTCTGTTTACTGGCCTCCTCCAGAGCAACTGGTTGGCCATGCTGGACTAGATGGACCATTGGTCCTATCCAGCAGGGACTATCATTTGCTTCACAAGACCCTTTGAATTAATTCTTAGGGGGGACAGCCACTTGCCTGCTCACCTCTGGTAAGTTAACAGTTGCTTCCAGGCAACAGGTACAGTTCTGGTCACCACACCTTAAAAAGGATATTATAGCTTTGGGGAAAGTGCAGAAAAGGGCAATTCAAATGATAAAAGGGTTGGAATACTTTCCCTATGAAGAAAGGTTAAAGCACTTGGGGCTTTTTAGTTTGGAGAAATGACAGCTAAGGGGTGACATGATTGGGGTTTAGAAGATTATGCATGGGATAAAGCAGGTAGAGAAAGAGGTACTTTTCTCCCGTTCTCACAATACAAGAACTCGTGGGCACTCCATGAAATTGCTGAGCGGTCAGGTTAGAATGGATAAAAGGAAGTCCTTCTTCACCCAAAGAGTGATTAACACATGGAATTCACTGCCACAGGAGGTGGTGGTGGCTACAAGCATGGACAGCTTCAAGAGAGAATTAGATAAGCATATGGAGTAGAGGTCTATCAGGGGCTATTAGCCACAAGGTATAGATAGGGACTCTGGGGCAAGTGATGCTCTGTATTCTTGGTGCTTGGGGGGGTCAACAGTGGGAGGGCTTCTAGTGTCCTGATGGCACCTGGTATTTTTGGCCACTGTGTTACAGAGTGTTGTACTGGAGGGGCCATTGGCCTGATCCAACATTGGCTTCTCTTATATTCTTATGTTCTTAACCAAGCTGGGTTTTTTTAAAATAGTAGATTCAGGTGGTCAGCTGTGCTGGACTGAAGCAGTAGAACAAAGTTTGAGTCCAGTGACACCTTTAAGACCAACAAAGTTTAATTCTGGGTATAAGCTTCCATGTGCATGGCATGAAGAAGTGTGCATGCGCACAAAAGCTTATACCCAGAATTAAACTTGGTTGGTCTTAAAGGTGCCACTGGGCTCAAAACTTTGTTCTGTTTTCTTTTTTAAGTTAGATTGGATGTTTTGTTTTTGCCCACAAATGAACAGTAGACATACCTAAGTAGATAGGTAGGGAAAATATACTTTAAGATTTACTTCCAAGGTTGAATTATTTGGGTTTTCTGAGGAAGATAAAGCATCAAGGCCCCTGAGTTGGCAGAAGCACCAGACCTCTGAACAGGGCTGGTTCAAATGGGCCACACTTTAAGGGTGGAGCTAGATCTGAGTCCAGTCTAGACCAACAAGATTTCCAGGGTATATGCTTTCAAGACCCAAAGTTCCCTCTGTTAGGTACCATTTCGACTTGCAAAGCTTATACTCTGGAAACCTTGCTGGTCTCTAAGGTGCCACTGGATTCGAACCTGGGTCTTTTCTGCAGGCCAACACAGCTACCCACCTGAAATGTTAAGGGTATATTGTCTAGATCCAGAAAGGGTATAGACCTCCAGAGGTAGCTGATCTTGCACCGTTCTGCCACACATGTTAGTTCAACGCCACATTTCTGGTTGGCAGCTGCTCTCCCTTGGTTCCCATTTTGTTCATTTCAAACTAACCCTTCCTTATTTGCATCCTGCAAAAAGTGCCTCTCTTTTTTTTTTAGAGCCAAAGTTCATGATCAGATCTAAAGCTGCCTACAAGTAGTGTTGCTTTCCAGCATCAATTCCTTCTCCTTGCCTACATCCTGCAATGAAACCAGGAAGGCCTTTCAGGTCATTCATCAGCATTGCCAATTTTTTAAAAAGAACTGTGGCTGATATGCTCCTCTGCTTTCAGGGCAGTCCAGAAGTTAAGCTTTTCTCTCACCCCTGGTTCCCCAAGCACTTAACCACCATGCCAAGAAATAGTTTACCTACTAAAATGTATGCTGTGTCTGCACAAGTCTTTGAAGCAAATCCTCCTTTCCTCCCCTTACAGCAATAAAACAAGCTTATGTTGCCCCGCCCACCATCCACTGCCAAAAGAAAAGCAAATCTGAAAGGGGGGGCTTCTCTCCAGACCAAGCCCTTCTGAGAGCTGCCTCCATTTAATTTCAGCAGCAATCTTGGCAGGAAAGAAAGGGGGGGAGACTTCCAAAACTGCCACACGCATCCTTCTTGTGGAGGGAAAAGTTTGAAACTTTCTCCCTTCTTTGCCATGTGAAGCTTCACAATGCCGCTGCCGCCCTGCCTTTGCACAGCCAATTTCGGACACGCAGAAAGGAATCTGGGTTCCCCCCCTCTTTTTTTTTTTTAAAGTCCAGTAAAGTCCAGTTTGGGGGTACAAGCAAAAAAGGGGCTGTAGGCAGAGGACTGGAAACTTGGGTATCCCCCCACCACCAGGAAAAGGGGATCACCTCTCTCTCTCTCTTGATTCCCCCACATCTTTCACATTCCTCCCCCTCCCTTCTAATCTTTTGCAGCTTCTCTAAGACACCCTCGCCCCCTCATGGATCACTGCATTGTCGTGACGAGGGGGCTTGAGCAGTTCAATGAAGCTGTGGGCTATGCCGTGAAGGGCCACCCAAGATGGACGAACTCAGACCAAGCGTGATCCCCTGGAGAAGGAAATGGCAACCCACTCCAGTATTTTTGCCAAGAAAACCCCATGGACAGTATCAAAAGGCTAAAAGATATGACGCCGGAAGATGAGCCCCTCAGGTCGGAAGGTGTCCAATATGCTACTGAGGAAGAGCAGAGGGCAAGTACAAGTAACCCCAGAAAGAGTGAAGCAGCTGGGCCAAAGCCGAAAGGACGCTCAGTTGTGGATGTGTCTGATGGTTAAAGGAAAGTTCGATGCTGCAAAGAACAATACTACATAGGAACCTGGAATGTACGATCTATGAATCAAGGTAAGCTTGACGTGGTCAAAAATGAGATGGCAAGACTGAACATCGATATCCTAGGAATCAGTGAACTAAAGTGGACAGGAATGGGCGAATTTAACTCAGAAGACCATTATATCTACTACTGTGGCCAGGAATCTCGTAGAAAAAATGGTGTGGCCTTTATAGTCAACAAGAGAGTGCAAAAGGCAGTACTGGGATACAATCTCAAAAATGACAGAATGATTTCTGTCCGATTCCAAGGCAAACCATTCAACATCACAGTAATCCAAGTCTATGCCCCAACCACTCATGCAGAAGAGGCTGAAGTGGACCGGTTCTATGAAGACCTACAACACCTCCTAGAACTAACACCAAAAAATGATGTCCTCATCATCATAGGGGACTGGAATGCTAAAGTAGGAAGTGAAAAGGTAACTGGAATAACAGACAAGTTTGGCCTTGGAAAGCAAAATGAAGCAGGGCAAAGGTTAACAGAGTTTTGTCAAGAGAACACACTGGTCATAGCGAACACCCTTTTCCAACAACCTAAGAGACGACTCTACACATGGACATCACCAGATGGGCAACACCGAAATCAGATTGACTATATAATTTGCAGTCAAAGATGGAGAAGCTCTATCCAGTCAGTAAAAACAAGACCTGGAGCTGACTGTGGTTCAGATCATGAGCTACTCATTGCAAAATTCAGACTTAAACTGAAGAAAATCGGGAAAACCATGAGGCCATTCAGGTTTGACCTAGATCACATCCCTGATGAATATACAGTAGAGGTGAAGAATAGATTCAAGGGTCTGGATTTGATAGATAGAGTGCCTGAAGAACTATGGACAGAGGTTCGTGACATCGTACAGGAGGCAGCAATCACCACCATACCAAAGAAAAAGAAATGCAAGAAAGCAAAATGGCTTTCTGATGAGGCTTTACAAATAGCAGAGGAAAGAAGGAAAGCGAAAGGCAAAGGCGAAAAGGAAAGATTTACCCAACTGAACGCAGATTTCCAGAGAACAGCAAGGAGAGATAAGGAGGCCTTCCTGAATGAACAGTGCAAAGTAATAGAAGAAAACAATAGAATGGGAAGGACTAGAGATCTCTTCAAGAAAATTGGAGAAATCAAGGGAGCGTTCCATGCAAAGCTGGCCATGATAAAGGACAAAAACGGTAGGGACCTAACAGAAGCAGAAGAGATTAGGAAAAGATGGCAAGAATACACAGAAGAACTATACAAGAAAGACCTCGATGTCCTTGACAACCACGACGGTATAATCACTGACCTCGAGCCAGACATCCTGGAATGTGAAGTTAAATGGGCCTTAGAAAGCATTACTAACAACAAAGCTAGTGGAGGTGATGGTATCCCAGCTGAGCTATTCAAAGTCTTAGAAGAGGATGCTGTTAAAGTTCTGCACTCCATTTGCCAGCAAATTTGGAAAACGCAACAGTGGCCACAGGATTGGAAAAGATCAGTATACATTCCAATCCCAAAGAAGGGCAATGCCAAGGAATGTTCAAACTATCGCACAATTGCACTCATATCACACGCTAGCAAGGTCATGCTCAAGATCCTACAAGCTAGGCTTCAACAGTACGTGGATAGAGAACTACCAGAAGTACAAGCTGGGTTTCGAAGAGGTAGAGGAACGAGAGATCATATTGCCAACATTCGCTGGATTATGGAGAAAGCAAGAGAGTACCAGAAAAATATCTACTTCTGCTTCATTGACTATGCTAAAGCCTTTGACTGTGTGGATCACAACAAACTATGGGAGGAAAGCGATGGTGAACCTAAACAGCACGATAAAAAGTAGAAACATCACCCTGCCAACAAAAGTCTGCATGGTCAAAGCAATGGTATTCCCAGTAGTCATGTGTGGCTGCGAGAGTTGGACTATAAGGAAGGCCGAGCACCGAAGAATAGATGCTTTCGAATTATGGTGCAGGCGATGACTCTTGAGAGTTCCTTGGACTGCAAGGAGATCAAATCAGTCAATCCTCAAAGAAATCAACCCTGACTGTTCCCTGGAAGGCCAGATAATGAAACTGAAGCTCAAATACTTTGGCCACCAAATGAGAAGGGAGCACTCCCTGGAGAAGACCCTGATGCTGGGAAAGATTGAAGGTCAAAGAAGACGGGGACGGCAAAGGATGAGATGGTTAGACAGTGTCATTGATGCAACGAACATGAAATTGAGCCAACTTCAGAGGACGGCAGAAGACAGGAGGGCCTGGCGGGAGATGATCCATGGGGTTGCAAAGAGTCGGACTCGACTGTGCAACTGTCGAACAACAACAACAAAAGACATCCTCAACACTCATATCTTCCTTAACTGGGAGGGCGGCCACCAGGTGCCACGCCCCTCCTGCCAACTTTCTCTGCCCCCTCCCCAAATCGCCTCTGTTTCTTCCTTTGGAGCTGGCTCCCCCTTCCTCCTCTCCCCCCCTTCAAGTGTCTCTGGGCTGCCACCACGGCCTGCCTCTGTCTCTCCCCTCCCCAGGCCCTGGCGCACAGACCACCTCACAGCATCAAGCCAGGAAAGGCCGCCAACGTCTCTGTGAGGCAGTAGGGGGTGAATGACAAAAGGCGCCAGGTGGCGCCCTGCCTCCATTGAGCTGCAGGTGTTGTTGCCTTCCCACCCCTCCAGGACCTTGCCGGAGTTTCCTTGGGGGCAAAGGCAGCAGCTGCCTGCTGGGCGCCTCATGGCCACTGGGCTCTCTTTCTCCATTCCATGGGGGCACACGCTCAGACGGTCAATCATAGCTGCTGAGAGAATCAGCCAGAGAACAGGGCCGGGGTGTGTGTCTATATTGGCAGGCCAGTGGTGCCCCCTGGTGGTGGCGCCCTAAGGCAGCAGCCTCGCCTCGATGAACCAACCCGCCCTGTCTGGAAAGGCCTTCCTCTGCCTGAGAACCTACCCTGGCAATACACGTCTTAAATTATTATGACTATTGTTAAATAGTGGATTTAACATTGCAGAGGCGAAGGCAGAGTGATTTCAACAAGCAGCAGTTTATTGCATCTCAACAGGAATGCTTTACATGGGGCAACTGCCCTAACTATATACACCTAAGCCAGTCCCAGCCCCCATGCAATTGGTGAGTTCAAATGGCCTCTAGGCTCCAGATTGGCTGGCTGCCCTCAGGGGCCAATCCGCAGGCAGGGTCCAGGATCCTGCCTGCCTTTGTTCTTGGACTTCAAGCTCCATCTAGGTAGCCTGCCAGACAAGTCCAGGCATGCCTCCTTATGCTGGCTACTGCACTAGCAGTAGTTAAGCTGAGTGGAAGATTGCACATGTCCAGACATAACAGCTATTATGTTGGTAAACCTTTTAAACTTCCTCTTATTTCACCTTTCCAAACCTCTACATTTTTGTGGTTTTACTGTATTCCAAACCTTTGCATGGAATGCAATGCCTGTTATAGATGTTGCGTTACGTGGGCTATAAATAATAACATTTATTGTTAAGTATACTAATCTAAATTTGTTTGTCCTTAGACCTATCACAAGTGCGGGGGCCATGAAACTCACAGGGGGGATCCCATCTCCCCCACCCCACTCTCTTATCCTGCCCAGTGTGTAGTCCCAGGCTGCCTGGCAGCTTTCTGCAGCTCCCTCAAAGCAGCTCCAAGAGAGCCAGCAGAGACTACCCTCGCTGCTGCCCTCTGCAGCTCACTCAGAGCAGCTCCAGGCAAGCCACCACAGTGTCCTCCCCCAGCTCTCTGTGGCTTGCTGGAGAGCTGCTATGGTGGGGTCTCTGTTGGCTGACCTGGAGCTGCTCCAAGAGAGCCAGCAGAGACTTCCCCCACCCACTTTAGTGCTTGGCCCAGTGCAACCCAGGTGCTTCACCACTGCCAACAGCATACTCTGCTGGGCTCCCAGGCTGCATGCCTACTGCTGAGCCCTGTGGGGCTCCCGACCTATGCTGGCACCACTGGACCCAGTATGGCTCCCTGACATAGCTACTGCTAGGGTTGCCAGCACCATCCCCAAGATCCCTCCCCGCCTGCCAGATTTAAAGGGCTGGAGGGCCCTTTAAATCTAGCAGGAGGGGAGGGTAAAAGGGGTGGTCACGGGCTGCATACTTGGCTCACAAAAGACCCTTGAATATATATATATTGCAATTTTCATTATTTTTCACGGTGTGTATACCTAATTTGACAAACTATTCTGTGATCTCTCTACTTTTGTAACCACCTGTAGGTTGGCAACCCTAGTTCCCATGGAGGAAATTGGTGCTTTGAAGAGTGGAATCTATGGCATTATACCCTTCAGGGGTCCCTCCCTTCCTCAAACCCCACCATCCCCAGTCTCCACTCCCCAAATCTCCAGGAATTTCCTAACCTAGAGTTGGCAACCCACCCTCCTTCCCACCCAACAGCCAACTTACCTTTATCTGCCCCTCT
>NW_015166440.1:135033-154588 GCF_001447785.1 Gekko japonicus | reverse complement strand
GGACCTCCTGATGGCACCTGGTATTTCTGGCCACTGTGTGACACAGAGTGTTGGACTGGATGGGCCTTTGGCCTGATCCAACATTGGCATCTCTTATGTTCTTATGTTCTTAGTAAGAGGTTGGGGAAAGACTTGTGGTATACAGAAATATTACTGAAAACACTTTGGATTGAAAACAAGTTTGGATTACATTATAGTGGTTGTCACTGATTTATGAATGGCCTGATTCAGCCAATACTGACTTGGGACTTTGTGGCTTAAATCTTCAAATTATTCTGAGTAATAAAAATAGGTTGGTTTTTTGGTTTTTTTGTACTCCTAAAATGGAATGTAAGTTATAACTAACTAGAATTACACTTGACTTCTTGGTGGCAGTACTTAAAACTTACAACATACGACATCTTTTTGTTTTAATAAAAAGGCTCCTTTATTAAACTAAAGAGGCTCATTAAGTAAGATGAAGGTCATTATAGAGTTCACTGCAGAAGTCAGTTCAGAGTTTCTTCAAATGTATGTTGCATATATTATTCATATACTATGCATACCAAGCAAGAGGAATAGAACATTCCTGCAGTCTTAGTTAAGAGTAGTAACAATTTTAAATAGATTCTAAAAGCATAAAAACTTCTGGCAGTCTTATGTGTCTACTGTCTAATAGTCAGTCTCATCTTTTGAAAGACAATTTAAATTCTAAAAAGAGATATCAAAACAATTTCAAAATGTTTTAATAAAAGGCTATCTTGTTCATTAGACGGCTACATTAGAACTCAGTGTGCTATTGGCCACTTACATAAGGGCAAAGAACAACTAGCCACATCTGAATGGTAAACTGTAACGGCACCTAATCTCCCTGGCCCATTTAAATCTGAGATTGTAATATGAATCACATTTAGCTGCATGTGTAAACCAGAAACTCTGAGCAGTTTATGTAGACTGTTAGCATATCTCTTGGAAGCAAAAAAAGAAATACCAAGAGAGTTGTGTGTGTGTAGTTGAGACATTTGTGTGGAGACTACAATGCAGCCCTCTACTGAGTGTGTCTGAAACATGAAAATTCAGCAATTGAGTCATTGTCTGGAGCTTCACAATGCTTTATGTCTTTGGAATATTTTTATACTACCAGTTTTATAGAATCAACAATTCTGGTAGAAATAGCCGTCTAATCTTGGCCTAGTTTTCAAAGAATGTGAATATAAGAATAAGGTATGAAAGCAAAGCAAACAAACTAATAAAGGACAAAAATAGACAGAGAGGGGAAAACCACATATTGGGGGAAAACTTCCAGGAGACTGCATAAACTCCCATGGAAAGTCCCCATTAGTGCTTTCCAGCTCATCCTTAACATTTCAGTGTGGAGCTTCTTAGCAATCTTTGCTCCTTTTTGATTAATAAAAGGGGATATATTGCTTTCATTAAGTGCAATGAGCTTAAAATGTATCAGTGTAATATGAAATTAAGGAACATGGAACAAAGCCTCTTATCTATAGTAGCTTTTAACACTACTTTATTATACAGTATATTCAAGATACTGTAGGCTACAAAAAACTCACCGAACCAGATCAATCCATCCCCGTTAATTATCATGCATTATCATGTATCACCATGCAAGACCAACATAATTGCCTTTAAAGTGTTCCAGAATAAACTGCAGGGAGAGAAAATGACCTTCAGAAAAGGGATTAAAAACCAGGGGATGTATGGTGAGCAGCCATTTTGTCTGTGGTGAAGGTAAAAATCCTAATGCATAGAGTCATTGGGGGAATATGCAAGGCTTTTACTTTGTATGAAATTGGAAGACACAGGGGTCATTTCCTGCAGGAGCGTACAGGAGCGGAGCTCCGGCAGTAAAGAGCCCAGGGGGTGGGCACATGCAACAAGCCCCACCCCCTGATCCCAGCAGCCCTCAGTCAGAGCAAGAAGCAGCCAGGTAAATTGCAGAGCCCCCCCCCGCCCCTGCCCCAGTCCAAAAAAGTCCAGTGGCACCTTTAAGACCAAGTTTTATTCAGGTACAAGCTCTCCCACCTCTGCGAGGACAGATCTGCACGTTCCACCCCCCCCCCCACCAATAGGTAGCAATCCAAAACAGTCCAGTGGAGCCTGAGCGGTGGGTGTTGCCTTCTGACACACTTCCAGTGACGTCAGGGGGTGTGGCAAATGCAAATGTTATGCTAATGAGTTATGCTAATGAGCTCCTGCACCTCTTTTTCTACAAAATGACCCCTGGGAAGACATCTAAAAAAAAAGCCTGGCACAGCCAAGGCAGCAATCTGAGAAACATAGGATATACATAGGATAAACAGGACATGGATGAGGACATAAAAAGCTACTGTTAAATTTCTGTTACCTTAAATGGTTCTTCATCATTTTTCCGAGTGTGTGTGTGTGTGTGTGTGTGTGTGTGTGTGTGAGTGTGTTTCCTCATCAGTCCTTCCTTTTCTCATCAAGTATTACCATATGACAAGCAGCACCAGGTCTTCAGTATCCCGGGCCCTGAGATTTAAAAGGTGGAATGAAAATTGTGTTGGAATATACACGGTCTATAGTGCACCTAGTTGAAGAAGATCAGAAGAACAGCCTATAGGGGACAACTGAAGGACTTTTAGTTAGCATAGGTGTGAGCAATGGGATAACCGTCCCACGAGTTTCTTGCAGATCTCCACTTGTATAATAATTAATAGACATACATCAAACTTTGCTGGCCTTTAAAGAGATGCAGAACTTGAATCCTTATTAAAATATGTTTCACTCATACTTAATTAAAATTAGACTAGTGTGAAAATCTGACAAATTAGCATATACTTTTTGCTTACTAAGGGAATTTTTTGAAATTTCAATTAATTTTGTAAAGACAAATTATTATTAACTTGGCAATATTTCCCTCCAAATTAATTCTCACAATCTCTTCTCCATTTCAAATGTGGTATTGCTTCAATTGAATCTTAAACACTTAAATGCAGTTTTGACATACTCCAATAATTAATTAGAATCTCTACTATATTTGTCATCTCTTTGTTCATGGGATGATGTGTCAGAACAGAAGGGAAATGGAAAGCGATAAAATGTTTATGCAACACTCACATCTATTGTATAAAAACAGAACATATACAGCTGCTAAAATTGAAACATACCTTCTTTTAACTATTTAACAGCTTTTAAAACAATACTGATTATTGTGATAATGGCCGACTGTAGAAGAGCATATAGGATATGGACACAGGTTGACCCAGGAAAATTCCAGATTATATTGTCAGTAGGTTAAGCTACACTGGAGAATGGCTTGAATCAAATAATCCAGGTATCAAAAAATTTTGTCCCAGTATTTTTTATTTTGGCCCTTCCTAAAGAGCTGCAGTCCATTGATCAGAGCAGTTAGTTAAGATCCAGATGATTCCCCCAAGAATATAGCCAGTTAGTTGCCTACATCTGAGTTCATCAAGAACTCTCAGTTGCATGCTGTTTGTTTCCAGTAACTTCTTAATTTTTGTCATTTAGACCACCTAGTACTTTATCTTTTGCCACGTACATTTGACTTAGTTCTTCAGATGCTCTCTTTGAAAATTTTGGTCCAAATAGAGGCAGGGGTGGTTTTGCACCCATCCCCCTCAGAGAACTGGAGGCACCTGTGGGTGGAAGAAAATGCAGTGCATTGCAGCCTATGAGAGGGATGAGATCAGATGGCTACCTCAAGTTCTTCCCTCATTGTTTGGATGCTTTTTGTTGTGGAGCTTCCAAGCCTTCCATTCTTGTGACAACAGTGTGGGATTAGCTGGCTGCTTCACATTCGACCAGTAATTTTGGAATCCCTATATGATTGGCTGGGATACAGAACTTTTTCCCCCCTCCTTCATGTTTGTTGTTGTGGGGCTGGGGTTGTACAAACTGTACTGATCCTGAAGGGCTGGTTAGCAGGATCTGTACAGATTAGGTGCTTGTTGTATAATTATATTGGCAAGCACCCTGAGGCATCCAGGGATGGGGTGATCTACTGAAACCTTCCACTGATCGCTGCATGGGGTTAATCCCTCAGTGCTGTGCTTCAGCATCTTAACACAATAATGTGGATGGGATGAGGTAGATGGGAAACATCTCTCTGCACACGTTTGGTGCAGGGCAAGGAAAAGCAAAGATGTAGCCCATGGTCATATCAAACTTGGAGTCAGAATGGGTTGCCCAAATGCTAGCAAACCCGATGGGGCAGCCTCTGATGGAATCTGTACAATTGGAGGGAGGGAGTTTAATTATTTGGGCTGGAAGGTCAGTAGTTCGCCTGAGTGCTGCATGACGGAGTGAGCTCCCATCTCTGGTCCCAGCTCCTGCCAACCTAGCAGTTCGAAAGCAAGAAATTGCAAGTAGATAAATAGGTACCTCTTCGGTGGGAAGGTAACAGTGTTCCGTGCACCTCGGCATCTAGTCATGCCGGCCACATGACCACGGAAACGTCTTTGGACAGTGCTGGCTCTTCGGCTTGGAAACGGAGATGAGCACCGCATCCCTAGAGTTGGATTCGACTGGCTTTCAAGCAAGGGAAACCTTTACCTTTACCTAGTGTAGCCCATGCATTTTGTCTGGTGTCTTCATTTCAAAGTACATTCAGATGTAATTGCCGAACCTTGTCCCCAGAACAAAGCAAAGCATTCCTCTGAGACCCTCCTCTCAAAAACCTGTTCAGGCATATCCATGCCAACATCTTCCATGGTGAAAACCATCACAAAGAATTTATTCCACTTCTCTGCATCGTCTCTGTTTCCTTTAGTAATCCTTCCATACCTTTGTCATTTAAAGGTCTAACTGCCTCCCTAGATGATTTCTGTTACTAATGCATTTGAAGACATTTATATTGTTTGCCTTAATGTCTCTTGCAAAATGCTTCCCAAGTTCTCTTTTAGTTTGCCTTACTGCCAAACTTACATTTGTTTAGCTAGAATTTATGCTCATTTTAAGTTTTCTCATTTTGGCTATCCTTTCTAAAATGAGGCCTTTTTGTCTTTCAGCTCATTGATCATGTGGCAATATTTTGGACTTGTTTGTACCTTCTCCTAATCTGTAGTATACATTTTATATGATATCCTATTATAATGGTTTTAAATACCTTCAAGTGCCCTGAAGATTTGGTCTTCTTTACTCTCCTTTTAACTAATGCCTTCATTTCTAGATGTTTCCTCTTTGGAATGAAATGTGATTGTGTTGGACTTTCAGGGCAACTTTCTTATTACATGCACAGTAAATTGAATAGCGCTATGGTCACTTGTCCCAAGCAGTTCAAAAACACTAGATCCTGGACACTGAAGGACTGTCATGGTTTTTGTCTCCATGCTGTTCTGAGGCACAGTCATTTTATCACAGCTCAAATTTTCATCTTTCACCTGGATATACATTTATTATTTACCCAGTCAATGTGAGAATAGCCGTTGTCATCCATGCTGATTCTATTACATTTTTATCCCATCCTCTGCTCAAGGGACTCAACATTATCACATAATTATCTCCTTTCCCCTGGATTTATTTTACCATTTAAGGTAGTTTGTCTTTAGTAGTATAATACTTTTTAGGGCCTGGTACTTCCACCCCCAATGCTTCTGTAAAGAATTTCTGTCCCTTATGCTTTCTAGTTTATGGAACTATAGACCTTTGCCTATGCCTTCTTTACATTTTGTAACCTATGAGGAATAACATCAGGGGCAGTGAGGAGCAATGGGTGTTTTCTCAAGATATTTGCCACTACCTTGATGGTGGGGTTTTTTTCAGTTTTCAGTCATAGTACATTAACATTCTGAGGCACTGACTAAAGTTTTTTAAAGGCTGCAGGTAATCAGTCTGTCCATTCCTTCACCCCCAGCAGAAAGCTGCACTTAACACATGAACACATGAAGCTGTGTTACACTGAATCAGACATTTTATCCATCATAGTCAGCATTGTTTACTCAGACTGGGAGTGGCTCTTTAGAATATCACCTACTGTCAAATCCTTTAACTGGAGATGCTGGTGATTGAACCTGGGACCTTCTGCATGCCAAAAAGGTGCTCTAACACTGAGCCATGGTCCCTCCCCAAATTATTCAACTATAGTTTCCCAGCCATAAAAAGCCAGCTGCTAAGTATCTACTGAACTGTGAAGTGACCACAAGCAAGGTGAAGGAATCCACTCATATTCCAGGACTACATTACAGAGATTTTATTTATCTCACATGTTTGAAGTGATTCTGACTTCCAACATTATATGGTCTTGGACAGGAAGAGATGGAGAGTACCAGCTCTCTTTCAATAAATATAATAAAGATATAGATATAATGAGACAACAACCCACAAGAACTTACAGGGGTTTATCATTTTTCTTCCTTCACTATTTCCCTTCCCTAAAAGCCCCTATAACCTTTCCTCTTTTCCAGATTCTTTCTCTCCTTCCCACTCACCAACCAACCTACCTTTATCAGCACACCTGTCTTCAGCTTTCCCTCTTTGCCTCCCTCTGGCAGATTCTACTGGGGAAACTAGCCCAGTTGTGCAGTGTCTCCTAGCAACTACCATATCCTCTCCTGCCCCTGTTTCCTTCTCTACTTTTCATCTGCCACCCTTCTTCAGCTATATTTATTATTTATTTACTTCATGTATATTATTTATTTATTTAATTTATAGCCTGATTTCCCAAAGTCCAGCTCAGAGCAGGTAACATTGGTTTATAAATATACAATTAAAATGTCCAAATATCAAATAATTCAATCTTCAATAAAATACATTAAAATACAAATAATACAATATAAATAATTATATAAAATCAAGATGGCATAAACGCAATATGAAGGGGACCTATTCAACCACTCAAGAAGGAGAATGGCGGGGGGAAACATGGAAAAAGGAGGGGGAAGGCCAATCCGTTCAGACTTACCAATTGAGGCCTTTCTCCACAATAGGGACCCAAAGCAGCTTGCATCATTCTCCTCTCCTCCATCTTATTCTCACAACAAGCCTGTGAACTAACTTAGGCTGAGAATGTGTAACTGGCCCAAAATCAGCCAGTGACCAAGGAACACATTGTATCAGCAAGTGTAGAAAAATGATTGCAGTGGGCTGCAGAGCAATCCATCTCCTCCTGTAGATGGGCTGTTGTGTCCAAACCAGCAATGTGCGAGACCGGGTCCGCATGTGGTCTGGCGAAGAGCCTGAGCTTCGCACACAGGAACGATAGACTGCCAGATTCTAGTATAAACCTATGAGCTAATTTCACTACATCATGCATCGGACCCAGTATATTATATGGGCAAAGGCTCTTGACCACCCAGAAGAATTCCTCACCCAAACACTGGCCTTTGCATGCACGCATGCACTTTCACACAGGAGTGCCACAGGCAGTTAATAGGGCACTGAAGCACACCTGAGAGTGGGGGTTGGAGGGGGAAAAGGGACACACCAGAAATGAAGAAGAACGATCACACTGCTCTTGCATTTCCATGGTGCACCCAAGCAATCAGATGCCCAGAAATCTGCCATGGAAGCACCTCACCGAGGTAGCCACCGGAATTTGCCAATGGCTATTTAATCCATGTAGGAGTCATTTTAAGCATGAGGTACAGATGACTGGTGCACAGGAGCCAGATATGCATGTTTGATTGCACCCATTTGATCTGGAGGGGAGGGGTGGCTATGTTGGGCCAAACTCCTTGTATGATCGCACCCAGGGATAAACAACCACACTTGAACACTAGAGTCTGAGACCAGTTATCACTTGGATCTGCAAAGGACAAACAAGTCCAGGGACCAGTTTCCACCTGGTTGTGGACAAATAAGAAACACAAAGACAACCAGCTCTCACCTGGCATAGGATAGATAACAGACTGCCCTATCCCCACCCTACCTCCTATACTAAAATGGTAGTCAATGTTCAGTTGTCTTGTGCATGCAGGCTCATGCAGACACTAGCATTGTCTGACAGCCACTGCAGCTCAGGACACACATCCAGGGCTCTAGATCCCTAAGCTGAGATCCGCAGGCTAAAAGACAAATGTTTCAGATACCTGTGAAAATATCCAAAGAGCTTAGTGAGTCAGCAGCTTGTAGTACTTTGAAGGGCCAGGTGGTCGAACTCTGCAGAATCCTGAGATTGCCAGAAGCCTCCAACACTACTCTGCAGCTCCCCCCCCGTTCGCGCAAACCTAGGTTTAAGGTAGACAGCAAAATCCTTGCTCTTCGCCACTCTGTGCTACTCCAATTTTTTCCTAGAGTTGCCTGTGTATCCAGTGGTATCCCACTGATTCTCCCTGTACCATTTCTCACATGTTTGCTATAGCTATGTTACTTTTAGCACAAAGAATTCCAATTCCCCTATCTTTCTTCTGAGGCTTCTAGCATTAATAAGAAAACACTGCATTTCCAAATGTCCTTTTTAGCGTGTGCATTTTTTCTTATAATTCTTTAGTCTCTTTGAATGGCTATTATTTGTTCCAGTATGACTGCTTCGGAGTTTTATCCTGCTGTATTTTGGCTGCGGTCACATGGAGCAGTAGGCACGCTAGAGGGACAGAAGATAGGCGGATTTTCTGGGCGCGATCTCACCGCCACATCTGGGAAGCGTAGAGCTCCCGTGGCTCACCCGAGGTTTCCCGCCGAAGATGCGGGGTAAAAAACTAGTAACTTTACAGGTTGTTGTGAGTGAATCACAGGTCCCAGATTTCTGATCATGAAAAAACATATGAGAATGGAGTTCCAATATTCCTGCTCCCTCATGAATCATGGGGGAGGGGCATAGAATTGCTTGTTACTTGTATTTACTTAAAACTAAAGGGCTACCTGCTAACTGAACTACAACAACTTCAGAACAACTTAGCTTCTGTCTTTCTTACCCAGTACACAGCCATTAGAGGATGGGAAAGGTACTAAGGAACAGGATGACTGCCTAAAGCAAACAAGATAATATACAGGACAGAGTCAGCCAGCAGATGATTGAGGAGGGACGCCTAGACCAAGGAAACAGGCAAGGCTGGGCCAGACCCAGGTGTGGAGGTTACTGGGTAAATGGGGAGAGGTGGATGACTGACTCCTTAAGGACAGAGGAGGTGGAAGTAAGACCAGGGAGGGAAATAAAAGGTGGGCTTCACAGGTAGGAGGGGGTAGTAAGGAAGCAGAACAATGCCAGAGAGGGAGGCAGAGTGCTGCTCCAGGGAGAAAAGAAGGGGCCTGTGGTGCTCAGCAAGCATCCTACCTACCATCCATGGTTCTGAAACCTGGGGAGACCCAATGCAAAATGCATGAGGGCAGAGAGGAGAGAGAGTGAATTCACTGAAGGGGGTCTCACAGTAGCATAACTGGTACTTTTTACAGAGATCACAGAAAAGTTGGTGAAGTGATTGTTTATCATACTTACTTTGACAGCCTTTTATTTTCATTTTATTTTATTCTTAACACCAGACTGTGTCCTGACCCTGTTTTCCAAAAGGCAGCTAGTAATTAAATTTGTTCTAAACAGAGAAATGTTCCAAAAAAACATGGCTAATATTTTGAGATTTATGTTGGAAATGTTCTTCATACTGGTTGTTTGTTTGGTTTCTTAGGTAATGAGGCATATGTTCTTCCATGGTCAGATAACAAAATATGTGAAATGCAAAGAAGGATGTTGAGTGGTTTGTTTTAATTTGTTTCCTGGAGCCTTCACAATCTCTGATAACAGATTGAAAGTGGGGGTGGGGGGAGATGACAGAAGAAGTTTGGTTTAAAATTTGAAACTCTGAAAATTATATATGCAGAATATATTTGAAACATATTCACAGGCTTCCATCCAAATGGATCTGTGTGCCTGAAGGGGCTTTGTGCTTTCTCAAGCAGTCAGCCCCCATGGTCTATCTTATTTGAAATGGGGTGTGTGTGTGAAGACTATCTATTATACAACCCAAGAAAAGAGACACAACATTCCAGAGACATGCCAACTTTAAGGCACACCTTAAAAAACCATGGAGACCAGCCCCAGTTCATAAGAATAGGCAGCTATACTGTATCAGACCAATAATCCATCTTGTCCAGCATCCTTCTTCACACAGTGGCCAGGCAGATGTCCCCTAGAGTCCTACAAGCAGGACAAGGAAGTCAAAGCCTCCATTGCTGTTGCCCAGGTACACAGAAGTGCCATTTAATCATCATGAGTGCCTTTGAAGGACCTGTCCTCCACAAACTATCCCATTTTTAAAGCCAAATAAACAGCTGGAGTTCAGTACATTCTGCAGCAGTGAATTTTAGCAGCCAATCACTTTTTGCATGAGGAAGTACTTCTTTTTTTCCTGTCCTGGCTCTAATGGCCATCAATTGATTTATTTATTTAGAAAAATTCTATGCCTCCTCCCTAAGGAAACTGCCTGAGGCAGTTTACTAAATTAAATGTTATTAATTAAAATCCAGCATTAATAACCCAGTCACAACACAGACCATAAAAACATAGATCACCAAGCAGCTCAAAATAATGGTTTCCTGATTAAAAACACACTAAAATGGTGTTAAATGATCAACCCCCTAATTAAAAGCCTGGGTGAACAAAAATGTTTTAGCTTGGTGCCTAAAAGAGAGCAACATAAGCTTCAACGGGATGAGCATTTCATAATCTTAACCGGAGTGCTGGACTTTTGTCATAGGAGCAGTGCTCTAAGCCCTTTATCATTTTGGTTGCCCTTTTCTGATGCTACAGTTATTTGAACCATACACTATATCTTAGCTGGTCAATGATGAGGATATCCTATGGATTCTTTATGTTATTTTGTGTGTGTATGTGTGTATTCATCAAATTCCAGAAGCACACAATCTACCAACTACTTGTGTGTTTTCTGTGCAAGTCCCCATGGGAATGAACAAGTGGTGCAGTTTCTCCTGTGCAAGTCCTTTTGGTTTCATAGCATTTTCTCACCAACCAGGTAGATCATGTCCACTATCTTCAGTGGCTGTATACTTGTTTATACCTTTAAAAATGTACATCCACATTTTTCATATTAATTATTTTGGGGGTGTTTTCATTAGAGTTTGGTATCTTCAAAGTGAACAGTCAACTGAATGGTCTATCGATAGTGTTTTGCTGAAGATCTTATATTTACTATTCAGTTGTCAGTATATGCAGTAAAGACCTATTATATCTAGGAGCATTTTCATTATTTCAAAAGCTGCTAGAATATATTGGTTCTTCAGAGCTTGCACTGGGACTTCTTGCTGGGCCATTGAGCACCACACCTCTTCCTTCATTTTAATACAACATTTTACAGAAGGCCATTTATTAGGCAATCACTTCTCAATAGAAAAGCCTAATTACTCCATGTTTCTTAAAAAGAGGAAATGGAATTCCATTTGAATACTGTATTAGGATGCAAACTAAAATCCGTATGAGGACTGTGGAATTTCAGAAGGTTTTATTTGCTGGCTAAATGAAAATAGTTAAATGGACCTATACATTTGGGGTTAAAATAGACAAATAGTCTGCTGTAGAGATGATAAAAAGAACGCATTTTACAGTGTTTTCAAGTTTAATGCTAGAGTGAGAACAAAAAATAATTTATTACTGCTGCAACACAAGCTTTTAAAAGTATGGGATTCTACTGCCCCCTGCTGGACCAGTGAAAAATGTCTGCTTTTCTTCTACTTTCTATTCTGAAGTCATAAGAAAGGCTGCTGCCAATTTATATAACTGGTTATAATTACAGTTACTTTACTTTTGAGGTTTCTTCAGACTTGTGAATCAGAGTAATCCTACTGATGAAGAATAAAATACAGCAGATCAAACAGAAAATGGTAACACTGTCATGAAGAATTTTAGAACTTCTATCTTATCATCAGATCTAAATGGGGGAAGACCTAATACTTGTGTATTCTGTCTGCAAAATGTATAGTTCCCTTGCTGCTTCATTTTGCTTTTGCATGCCTTTTTAAAGTAGTTTTCCCAGTGAACAGAATTATATCTGAATAACGCTTTTGAAAAAGTCAGCCTTATGTCTCTAGAACTAAAACTTCTAGTTATCCTTAAAAATGCAAAGTTAGGATGTCTCCAGAGCAAAGTATCACTGTCTTCTGGAGGGAGTATTGGGAGAACATGACAGATGGTCATTCAACCTTTGACCTTTCTGTGAAAATTCTGGTTCCTTCCAAAAGTAATTTTTGGAAGAATGCAGACGTAAAGGATTTCGGCATCATAATCCTATTTTTGTATGTGGGACATAAGATTCACAGAACAGGTCATCCTTCTGTTTGAGTTATGAGATGTATATCAATTAAGGGATATACATGACATAACCAATATACAGAACCAACACAGAGGAGGGAGTGAACTGAGTGTGCTGGCCATGTTCCCATATATTTATTAGCAAATATATATGCTGCCCTTCCGGAGGCCTGCTTAAGGGGCTTACATGCCTTCCACCATTAACTGCCCATGGGCACAGGGCCTTCATGCAGTGTTTTGTGCATAGGTGTTAAGGAAGGGGCTATGGCTGTGTTGGAGAGCATCTGCTGTTGGTGCATGTGGAGTCCCATAGTGGGGTAAGGAGTGCTCCACATGGCCATTTTGTCTCAAGAAAATAGTGCAGAGGGGAAAGATGAAGTTCTGCCTCCCCCCACACTGTACTTTCAAGCCAAATTAGCCTGCGGCATTTTGGAAAATAAGAGTTTCCCCACATGAATTCTGACTGTAAGTCAGGTCAGGGTTCCTTGACCCAGCTAGTGACAGATGCATTGTCTACTTTAGCCACAATATACTGTTGAATCTGTGTAAATCTACTCCATATAGGTAACCACAGATTCCTGGAAGAGGAACATTTATTAGACTTTCAATCCAGTTGTTATTTACCACCTTCTGGTGCCTTAAACTTCCTTGTTTTACCTACTCCATTCTTAACAACATGTCAGTTTGATGCTGAAACCAGGCTGATACATAGTTTGCTCATCACTGGACAGTCATCAGCACATCTCCAGTACCGGGCTGATTTTGCATCTAGCATTTGCTCCACATTTTCTCAATTGGGAGGGAGAAGTGCAGCTCAAAACCACATTCAGATACCTCAGGGCAACACCGTACTAACTGCAAAGTCACCCCTGAATGGCCATAAAACAACTATTAATCTATGCAGAAGGTTCAATAAAATCCAATGCTCAAAGAGCTCAAAAGTGGCATGGTGTGGAAGCTACCCTAAAACCCGATAATCAAAGGAAGTGAAAGCAGCATGCAATGCAGAGGGGAATTTCTGTTCCAACATGAGTTTCATAAACCAACAGAGGGAAAAGTCAATGCAGAATCAGCCCCAGTTGCAGACAGATGCCACTGATTTCCATTCTCATGACCGGGGTGCTGAATCTGAATCCCTCACTAAGCCCTCTTTCCTGTTTGTGTTGGTTTTTTATAAATGTGTCCATGTTCTGTTTGTTTTAAATATTTTGTAAAAATATTTGTATTTTGAATGGTTCTTTTTTAATTTGGTTTTTTTATTGTTTTAAAGTTTACTGCCTTGGAAACCCTGGATAGAAATGTTTCAGTAAATAAATATAAATAAAATATTGTTGGGTGCTGCCGCTTTAGTAATCAATTTCAACTGGATTTTCCTGTGTAGAGAAGGCCATCCACAATGTGAATGATTGCCATAGCACAATCAGGGCTGGAGTAAAACCTGCTGAGACCTTAACCTATGTTGAAGAAGCATCACGGTATTACCCCCACCCCCACCCCCACCCCAAAAAAGTAATTTAGTAGATTTTAGGGGCTTTTTTTCCTTTTTCTTTTTTGGGTTTTTTTTTTTGTATTTAGAGGCCCCTCATAATCTGAGGTCCTAAACTACAGTATACTTAGCTTGTGCATAAATCCAGTTTTGATCTCAATGGCAGTACAATATTCATGTGAATGTAACTTCTGTCTCAGAAGTCAAGGCTGATTCCTCCTTTTTTTAAGCCAAGCTGATTAGTTTTCCAGCTATTCAATGTAAATGGAATCAATTTCAATTTGCAAATATGAACATGTTGCATATGCAATGCTGAGCTTGCACATTACAGAATATGGGAGCAGGTTAGACACATATTGTGTCAGCATCTGTAATGAGGTTTTGCATACAGCCTTGTTGCTAGAGCACCTGTAATATGACTATGGTATAAATGTGCAGCTACTTCTACTTTTGCATGACCGCTGACCATGATACACAAATTTAGTCCAAGGCGACATGGCAGAGGGGTGAGGAATCAGTCTTGTATGACAACAAGCTTGAGAAAGCTTTATGTGAATTTGTCCTTCAGGTATCGGAACTGTGGTATAGAAACTACATGAAATATTTTTCAGTTTTCATACAAAGACATATTTTGCAGTGCGCAGATAGCTTGGTAGAACTGACACAGAGGCACAGTGCAAAAAGAAATGCCCTTTTACAAAAAAATATCTCTTCAGATGATCCCTTGTCTGTGTTAAAAGCCTAATTATTCAGTCATTAGACTGTGCAACTGGCATTGCATTTATATTTAGTTTAGAATCTAAGCCAAAGTCCAAAGGAATAAAGGAAACATTTTGCAGATGGCTTTCTATTCTAACTGCATTGCAAGATAGACTGTATATTCTAGAGAGAAAAGGATTTATAACTTTTATGGTCAAATCAGGGATCTGTGGTGAAAGAAAACTGATTTCTTTCCAACTATGAAACAATAATCATATCAAAACCTGAGCAATTTACTTAGTCCCCAAATGCTGTAGCGTTTGCCAGGTTTAGATGGCCTCCTTTTTTCATGCACGGCATGAGATACCTAAGCATGCCCTCAACATTCAGAATGCCTACTGCTTAAAGGAGCTTGCAGTACTATCATGAATCAAGCTAAAATTAATACCTTACCACACGCTCACACCATCTGCCTTAAATTCTAGGACTACGCTTTGGAGAATCAAAGTGACTATTTGGTACCCAGTCTTCCACCCATGATACTGTAATCATAATATTTGACCTATAACACAGAGCCCAATGTTTGCTCTTTGGCCTGTGAATGTTTACATTAGAATTATAACAGGGAGTGCTTAAAGCTGTAATAAGCAATATTTTATTGCGTATATGTCAACTTTAATCAGTACACAATACCTGTCCCTTGACTTCAATATACATAAAACTGATACTTGATTCTTGATAATTTCACATTTAACAGGCTATATTTCATTTTCACTGATTATTCTTTTTTAGTATATGAAGCCAAAAGGTTTTCATGCAAACCCTGAATTCTGAATGGAGGGAAAAAACCTAAACTTCAGTTAAGCCACTCAGTACTTGTGATCAGAACGTGAGAGAGATGTGCTGTACAATCCTAAGCAGGTCGTCTCTTGGGTCTTTGCCTTCCTCTGTTGGTTTTCTATTTGCAAAGATGTTGTTAACTTATGGCAGCAGCCTGACACAAGTCTACTATTCAGTTACTTGTCAGCTACAGCTAGATTTTGTAGCCATCCACAAAACATTCACAATTAAAATGATAAGTGTTACTAGTTTTGTTGTTTTGTTTAATTGCCATTAGGTCACAGCTGACTTATGGCAACCCCGTAGGGTTTTCTGGGCAAGAGATGTTTAGATGTGGTTTCTCCCTTTCTCACAATACAAGAACCCGTGGGCACTCCATGAAATTGCTGAGCGGTCGGGTTAGAACGGATAAAAGGAAGTACTTCTTCACCCAAAGAGTGATTAACACTTGGAATTCACTGCCACAGGAAGTGGTGGCGGCTACAAGCATGGACGGCTTCAAAAGGGAATTAGATAAGCATATGGAGCAGAAGTCCATCAGTGGCTATTAGCCACAAGGTATAGATAGGGACTCTGGGGCAAGTGATGCTCTGTCATTTTGGTGCTTGGGGGGGGGGTCAACAGTGGGAGGGCTTCTAATGTCCTGGCCCCACTGGTGGACCTCCTGATGGCACTGGTATTTCTGGCCACTGTGGGATACAGAGTGTTGGACTGGATGGGCCTTTGGCCTGATCCAACATTGGCATCTCTTATGTTCTTATTGTCTGGCTTTGCATCATGACCCTAGTATTCCTTGGTGGTCTCCCATCCAAATACTAGCTAGGGCCAGCCCTGCTTATCTTCCAAGATTAGGCTAGCCTGGACTATCCAGGTCAGGGCAGTATTACGAGTTTTTTGTTGTTGTTCAGTCGCACAGTCGAGTCCGACTCTTCGCAACCCCATGGACCAGATCACGCCAGGCCTTCCTGTCTTCTGCTGTCCTCTGAAGTTTGCTCAACTTCATGTTCGTTGCATCGATGACACTGTCTAACCATCTCATCCTTTGCCGTCCCCGTCTTCTTTGACCTTCAATCTTTCCCAGCATCAGGGTCTTCTCCAGTGAGTGCTCCCTTCTCATTTGGTGGCCAAAGTATTTGAGCTTCAGTTTCATTATCTGGCCTTCCAGGGAACAGTCAGGGTTGATTTCTTTTAGGATTGACTGATTTGATCTCCTTGCAGTCCAAGGGACTCTCAAGAGTCTTCTCCAGCACCATAGTTCAAAAGAATCTATGCATACTTTCTTACAGGAAAAAGGAGCTGTAATGACTAAAAACATTAATCTAACCTCACTCTTCAGAACAGAATGTGACTTCCAATATCCTTATCACAACAGTTGTCTTTGCAAACACTCTCTGGTTAATAACTGCACAATGAATAACACTGCATTCGAAAAAATATCAACAACTAAGAAAGCTAGAGACCTGCTTTAAAAATCAGAGATAATTTTCTTTTCAGGAAGCTAGAATCTGCATTCTGCAATCAAAAACACAAGAATGTATTTATTTACTTGATTTATACCCTGGCATTCTCCTCAATGGGGAAGCAAAGCAGCTTACCACTCCCCCATTTTATCCTTACACAACTTCTAGTGTCCTGGCCTCACTGGTGGACCTCCTGATGGCACCTGGTATTTTTGACCACTGTGTGACAGTGTTGGACTGGATGGGCCATTGGCCTGATCCAATATTGGCTTCTCTTATATTAACAACCCTGTGAGGTATGTTAGGTTAAAATTGTGTGACTGGTCCAATGTTGGATCCCCAGGCATTCGAAATAACTCCACGTTTGATTCAAAGCAAGGTTTATTTCAAAGTGATGGTTCAGACAGGAACAAGGACATTGTTAGGAATGACTACCAATACACAGGTATAGCATAATAAAGGGATTTGAACCATGTTGGGCCAATGAGGCCAGTTCCCGCTGGCGGGAATAGAACTCGTAAACGCGCGCCTATTCCATGGGAACGTAACAGTTCAGTACCATCAACACAGATTCAGTTCACAGGGTAGATAACCATAACAAGCTGAGCGAAGCACCGACTCCCACCACCAGCTGCACGACCTTGGCCAGTTCCGCAAAATACAGAGAAGCATAAACGAAACACAAAAACCCGGGGGGGGGGGGGAAGAGCACGAGACATGTGAAGCAGGTAACATCAGATATAATGGCAGCTAGCTGACACAAGGTCACCCAGCAAGCTTCCATGGTAAAGTGGAGATTTGAACCCAAGTCTCCCAGACTCTAGTCCAACACTCTAATTGCTACACCACACACAAGGATGCACAGAAAATGAACTTAACAAAGGGAGGAGGCAGAAAGAGGAGTTTGTGTCATGATTATTAGGAATATCAAAGATACTATCAAATAGGTGCCTTTGGTATTCACACAATCACATTGTACACAGCAGTTACAATACGAATATGTGTATTAGTTTGTATTTTCCTAGTGGTTTTGGTGCTACAAAAAATGTGATATTCTCCCCCAGTGAAGTACTTCCTCCAAGAAAACCTGAACAATAAATAAGTAACCTGTGAGGTATTAAAACATTTCTTAATGATGTCCAGAGGATAGACCTCTAAACACAGAAACCTCCAGACATGCTACAGGTATACTGTTGGTTTCAGTCTCCTCCAAGACTTGGAGTACATACATAATAGTAAAGCCGGGGTTCTAGTAAAATTCCAGCAGCCTGAAGATAGTTCTCACATGTGAATAGACAAGCAGCCCATTGTGTGGCAAAGGTCTTCAGGAAGGCAGTCTTATCAGCCTCCTTTCCATTTCAAATTCCAACAATGTCTCATCAATTACAACTAATAACAGCCTAACGTACAAGACGCTCTACCAGGTAATCATCTTTATCCTCAACCTATCAACCTCCCTGGACACGTCAATCAGGCCCCTTCTGGTCTTTTGTCCTCTAAGTTCATCATGTGAGCTATCATCTTGACACTCATGCATCTTACATAAGTGCTAGAGAAATTTGGCTGCTCATAATTTTCCTACCTGGTAATTAGACCCAAATTGCCCAATTAAATTTGAACTTTCCTCCAAGGTCCAATCCTGGTCCAGAAGGGCCAAAACACCCAAATAGCAGGAACTCTAATTTTCCCAAGAACATTACTAGCAGGATTCCCCACCTACTGGCCCTGTGACTTTGCAGTGGGCCTCAGTCTCTGTTCCACTTTTCCTTCTTTCACTCTGCAACCTCTGATCACATCCTGGGATCACCTGACATGCAGTGTTGCTGTGTTTCATTCAGCTCTCTCCTAGATTGTCCTGGACCTCAATCCTCAATGGACCAACCTTATATGTTTTCATAGAATGTTAGAGTTGGAAGGGACCTTGAAGGTCATCTAGTCCAACTCCTTGCACTCTGCAGGAGCATAGCCGAAAGATAGCCCTACAACATACCCAAAAGATGGTCATCCAGCCTCCACTTAAAAATGTCCAGCGAAGGAGCATCCACCACCTCCCGTGGCAGACTGCTCCACTGCTCAACCACTCTTACAGTTAGGAAATTTTTCCTGATATTTAGCCGGTAACAACTCCCTTGTAATTTCCACCCATTAGATCTAGTCTTGCAATCCGGAGCAAGAGAGAATAGATCTGCTCCATCTTCTACATGACAGCCCTTCAAATACTTGAAGACTGCAATCATGTCCCCTCTAAGCCTTCTCTTTCCCAGGCTAAACATACCCAACTCTTTCAGCCTTTCCTCATAAGACTTGGATTCCAACCCTCTCACCATCCTGGTTGCCCTCTTCTGGACACGCTCGAGCTTGTCAACATCCTTCCTAAAATGTGGTGCCCAAAACTGGACACAGTACTCCAGGTGAGGCCTGACCATAGCAGAATAGAGCGGAACTACCACCTCCCGTGATCTGGACACAATGCTTCTGTTAATGCATCCTAAGACTGCATTAGCTTTCTTCACAGCCACATCGCACTGCAGGCTCATGTTTAGCTTGTGATCAACCAGAACACCTAGATCCCTTTCACATGTGCTGCTGTCAAGCCAAGTCCCTCCCATTCTATATCTATGCCTTTGATTTTTTGTACCTAAGTGTAGGACGTTGCACTTATCTCTACTGAAATTCATTGTATTTGTCTCAGCCCACTGCTCCCGTCTATCTAGATCATTTTGAATCCTGACTCTGTCTTCTTCAGAATTAGCAATCCCACCCAGCTTCGTGTCATCTGCAAATTTGATAAGCATCCCCTCTATGTCTTCCTCCAGGTCATTTATAAAAACATTGAACAATACTGGGCCTAGGACTGAGTGCCGCAGCATTCCACTTGAGACTTCACGTACA
>NW_015166440.1:118649-133861 GCF_001447785.1 Gekko japonicus | reverse complement strand
TGTCTAGCAGAGTTAGATTTCCAGCAAATATCTGGATAGTTGAAATCTCCCATAACCACTACATCCTGTATCTGTGAAAGTTTAGCAAGCTGTTGTACAAATGCATCATCCAGTTCCTCCGGCTGGTTCAGAGGTCTGTAGTATACCCCCGCAACAATTTCCCCTTCTTCCCCCCCCCACTCTATCCTTACCCACACACTTTTGACAGGCAACTCTCAAAATCCTGAATTTTAGTGCAAGCATATTCATTCTTGACATATAGTGCCACCCCGCCTCCTTTTTTGTTAATTCTGTTCCATTTGAACACGGTATATCCTTCCATTGCTGTGCTCCATATATGAGACTCATCCCACCAAGTCTCAGTGATACCTATCAGATCATACTTACTTTCCAATATTTGAAGTTCAAGTTCCTCCTGTTTATTTCCCATACTCTGTGCATTAGTATAAAGACATTGCAGATTACAGACATCCTTTCCTACCATAGGTCCCTTCGAATTTACCTGAAAATTACTGAACTCACCTCTCTCCTGTTCATTTATTCTCTAGTCACTCCCCTTCTTGAATTTAGTGTTGGGGATGCCGCACAACATCAGGCTTTTTCTTCCCAACCCGATGTCTTCAGTTTAAAGCCCTCCTGATCAGGTTCACAAGTCTTCCAGCAAAGACATTCCTCCCATTCTTTGTAAGGTGCACCCCATCCATCGCCAACAGTTCTTCATGTGGGAGGTACATACCATGGTCCAGGAAGCGAAATCCCTCTCGACGGCACCATCTACATATCCAGCCATTCACATCCAGTATCCTGTTCTCCCTTCCAGCTCCATGGCCCTCAATAGGTAAAATGGAGGAGAACACCACCTGTGCCCCCAGATCTTTCACCTTCTTGCCCAGAGCCTCGTAGTCTTTGGAGATCCATTCAAGGTTTCTTCGGGCCGTATCATTTGTTCCCACATGGATCAGCAGTAGCGTGTAGCAATCAGAGGTCTTGACCAGTCTTGGAATTCTCTCAGTCATGTCTCGGATACATGCTCCAGGAAGACAACAAACCTCTCGAGATTCCTTGTCCCGTCTGCATACAACTTCTTCCGTCCCTCTCAGTAGGGAGTCACCAACCACCACTACTCATCTCTTCCTCCGTGGGATAGCTTGGTTCCTTCTCAGCCTATGTGCTTGTGTGTCAGTCACATCCTTTTGATCTCGGAGTGTGCTATTCTGATCTTCCATCGTCAGAAGGGGCTGGTATCGTTTTTGCAGCTCCACTGGCTATGAGTGTTTCCTGATTATCTTACTCCTCAAGGTCACATTCTTCCACCCACCCACCTGTTCCTTGTTACTTCCTTCCTCTTGCTTAGGATTTGCTAGCCCTTGCCATTCTCTCAGGAGCCCCTCTTCTGTCACGTCTAAAAACCTTTCTGCCTCCCTGATGTTCCTCAGTGTACAGATTTGTGCCTCGAGTTCTCCCACCTTCTCCTCAAGCATTCTTATAAGCTTGCACTTGCAGCATGTATAACACATTTCTCTATCCCTATTGTTATTGTCCCCTTCAGCAAATTCCTAGGACACATTAGGTAACCTTACTAAAAATTTTACTGTATTGCTGTGTGTGTGTGCATGTTTGATTCTTAGTGAACGTCTCACTGTTTCTACTTGCTAGATTTCACAATAAAGATTTTCACTTTTATCTATCTTCTGCCTGATTATTTCTAGGAATCTCTCTCTAACCCCCTAACAAAGGCCCAATCTGCATTTGCTATGTAAAGCTGTTCTGTGCTGCTATGGCACTGGCTTCCCATTTGGTTCAGTATAAAGCTCTCCTCTGTCTGCATCAGGACACAAGCTGTTTAGGGAAGGCGTGAGAGAGAGGGGGGAGGAGCAGGCTCCCAGGGGTGCCGGCAGGGTGCTGCGCTGTGGGGAGGAAACAGCACCTGTGACCCCACACACAGAAAAAGTAAAAGGGGGTGACCTGGCAGAGGAGGAGGCAGAGGGGGGGGCAGGAAAGATGGAACGAGCTATGTAAAAAACACAAAACACCGAGCAGTTTCCAGGCAGGGTGTTCCGGAGACTGCCCCAGGAAATAACAAATTATTCAGGGGAGGGCATGCTTCCAGCTCCCCCCACCCCCCAATATGATTGCAGGAAAATGTTCCCTGGCTGCTTTAAGACACTGGATTTTCAGATAACTTGTTTCCTTTGTGTCAATTTGCGTATCTTCTTATAAAAGATGGGGGGGGGAGAATTCAGCTCCAGTTGTCTGCTTTTTGCTCACAGTGGCTCGACAGTAGAGAGGAGCAGTTTTACTACCTTAAAACCACATTCAGATAAGGCGGTGAGATGCTGCAGTGACATTGGAGTCACTACTAAATGGCAATACAATGATGCAGACAGCTGATGCTGAGATGAAACAATAGGAGAGCGGATGCGGCATCAAATGTAGACAGAAATTTGTGAATCGATGTGAGATCATTGGCACAATGGTGGGAAATACCAATGCAGATTGGACCAAAGTGTTACTCAGACTAAGACCCCAGTATACCAGACAGTAATCCTTTGACATACTGGGACACTCCAAACTTGAAGAACCCTACATCTTTATACCATTTGGATAATAATACAATTAGCCTACAGTGAATGGCTAACTTTAACCGTTGGTTTATAGTATCTTGTGGCCACACAGTACTGACTTGGTCCGTAATTTGTCCTTTCCTGTTCTCTGAAGAAAGAAAGTGGTTTTAATAACTGGTTTGCTTTTCTGCAGCCAACGCACTTACACCTGCATGGGCATCCAATTTCCTTTGAGCTGAAATGAATGATGGTGATGATGAAGAAGAAGAAGAAGAAGAAGAAGAAGAAGAAGAAGAAGAAGAAGAAGAAGAAGAAGAAGAAGAAGAAGAATTGTCACAGTCAAATATTTGACTGGTAGATGATGTTCTGCAATTTGAGATCTAGCCAAGTTCTTAGGAATTGCAGAGGTATCTTTGCAGGATTCTTGCTCTTCCAAACAACACTGTCTTCTGGAGCTGAGCTGGTGTTATTTGCTCAATGCCCAGAATGTCCAAGTGTTTCTTAAGACTTCTAGGCACTGCTCCAAGGATTCCAGTGACAACAGGCATGATGGTCACCTTCTTCTCCCAGAGGCACTCCGCTACTCAGAGGTCTTGGTATTTTGTGATCTTCTCCTGTTCATTCTATTCTATTTTGCTGTCTCTGGATTGCAGTGTCAATGATCCAAACCCTACTTCCCTCTTTCCCCCCCTACAATTGTGATTTCAGGGGTGTTATGCTCCAGGTGTTTATCTGTTTGTAATTAGAAGGCCCAAAGATACTTAGTTTCATCATTTCTATCATATTGCTTGGTCTGTGTTTCCATGAATTTCTGGGTGACGGTAAGCCATACTTCTTGCAAAGATTCCAGTGCAACATACTTAGCTGCAACTCAGTTGTAACTTTCTTTATAGTCATTTTGAGCATTTTTACTGCAGACACTGACAATGTGGTTAACTATTTCATCCTTTTTCTTGCGAAGTCAACATTTGCTGTCATCACTGGTCTTCGGAATCTTGGCTTTCATACAGTTAATTTTGAGTGCCTGCTTGTATAGAAATACTGATTTCTAAAAGTCTCATGCCTTCTCCTGTGATGTCTTTCTGATAACAGGCTGTGCCTTATTTCCGGTTGCAAGCCAAATGGTGGGCCAGATGGCCTGAACAACTTTATAACCCACATTCTTCACACTTCCATGCTAGATGCTAGTCTGTAAGGCTCCACACTAGGCTTTACATGAGTGTTGTCACGTAGGCAATGCAGAAGCTGTGGAGTTTGGGTCACCTGACTGCAGGAGGAGCTCCAAACTTCTAGCCATTCCTGTGTTGCAGCTATGGCAACCAACTATTGGGCACACCCATGTCCACTCGCAATTGGCTGATGGCCACAGCTAATTTGTGACTGGAATTGGGCTATAATTGATTGATCCCCATGAGAGTGAGCTCTCTCTTAGCTCTCTCCCTTCCTCCTCTTGTCAGAATCCATTTTATTGCACCTGAAATGCTGCCTCTTGAGAGACAAAGAGTTGCTTTGTGACTTGGAGCACATGGCTTGCACAAGATGGGATTCCTACTCAAAATCCCTTGGTGCTACCTGGATTATCACCGTGGACAATCTTGAACTCTTGGATGCTATCCTGACCATGGTAACTATGAATCTTTAATGTGTACTTAAGGCAAATTGCCCTAGCCTTTGTTATTTTTGTAATCTTTTATAGTCTGTTGCTGTGCTCTGTACTGAATAAAGGTCCTGCTTATTTCTAACTTGTCTTTGATGTTGTAACTTGGATTCCAAGTCTAAAATCTTGTGCCTAACACTCACCCCATATGCTATCTTGGTAAGAGTGTGCACCTCTGGATAGAGTTGCTATTGTGTTAAATCCCAGATGCTAACTAAGGGTTGGAATCTCTCCCTTAGGAAAGGCAGGGACTAGTGAAAAGAGGTTGAGGTGGCAAATTATTGTGAAGACCAGAGATGGTGCAGACTGTCTCGTGGCTTGTTGTTTAATGTACTGAAAAGTACAGGGTTCCCTCCCATCCCTGGACTGGCCTGAGGGGGCTAATCCTGTACATGAGGGGGCTAATTCTGTACACTGCTCTTGTGCAGCTAGAATGAGTTGTTGTTGATGTAGTTGTTGCTGCAATCTTAGTTACCTTTTGCTAGTATGACAGTATGCCCCACCTAGTCTAATTGCAAAATTGTGTTAAGTACATTGGCAGACTAAAAAAGGAGGCCACAGACAGCTTCTGTTATGCACAGTTAATGACTGTGGGATGAAATTCACATCTCCACGTGCATGAAAACATTCATCTTGTTGATTCAGTAAGGACTGGCTAGGCATTAAGATGTAGATGGAAATACTCATCCAGATGGAAGCCTGTTTCTAGACCTGTGAGCAGAACATATATATTGGAGTCAAGGAAAATCTGGAGAGCAATTGGAGAATGCTTGTATATTGTATAGAAATGGAGCACCTCTCACTTTAAGGCTGCAAGCCTAAACAGAATTAGTTTAATGAGACTTATCTCTAATTCTGCTTGAACTGGGCCTAGAAAATAGCAATTAAACATTATGACATGGCTTCTGTTTTATTTTGTGCTGCTCAGTTTTCACATCATTTCTTAGGGAGTCAAAGTTAGAAGCATTTTACCTTGAAAGAATTGCTCCAAAAAGTGGTCTTCTAATTGCAAATTTTCTTATAGGCATGCACTACAGCTTTTTGGATTATAGGTTTTTGGCTGAATGAAAACTGACACATCTGGGAGTTGAACATTCACCTGAGAAATCTGGAACTGAAAGATTCCCAGCATAACCTCTTTCTGGTGATTCCTTTTCCTATTTGTAGAGGCATTTCTAAACAGGTAGAAAGCTTTCTTGTGAACTTAAAAGCCTCTAAAAGCACAATCACTACTAAGCTTGAAAAAACAGATATACACTTCCAGCATTTTGGTTTCTCTGGGGGCAGAAATGCATTATCCAAAGTTTGAAGGGGATACATTTTCTAGTCAGTCTACAAAGATACAATAGTGGTAGCTGTAGAAATAATGTTCTCAAAAGATAGCCTGAAGATGGTAGAGCTAAATTTCCTAGTGTTTAGAAACATCAGATCACAAGGTGCAACACTCTCAAACAAAAGCAACCAAGCTGTGCACTCAGTAGTGGCTGCTGCTTGCCAAAGTTACAATACTCAAAGATCCACTCCAATGATGCTTCATATTCATTTCAGTTCTTCCCACCTATTCCACATGCATCTCTTCTCATTCAAACTTTTCCTATACCATTACTTCCTTAGCAGAGGAGGGGCTATGGCTCAGTGGAAGAACCTCTACTTTGCATGCAGAAGATCCCAGGTTCAATCCCTGGCATCTCCAGTTAAAAGGACCAGGCAGTAGGTGATGTGAAAGACCTCTAACCTGGAGACCTGCTTCCCGTCTGAATAGACTGTGCTGACCTTGGTAGACCAATGGTCTAATTTGGTATAAGGCAATTTCATATGTGTGTGTGATACTAAAAGAAAATATCTTTTCCAGGGCCAGAAAACAAGCCGGACCACAGAGGGGGGAGGAGTATAAAATTCCATAGGCCCAGATTGTTCTGAGAGTCCATGAAGTCAGGCAATTTGCCTGCCTTAGGCCCCGGTCACACGGGAGGATTTGCCCCACGGGGGAACATCAAGAGGGCGCAATCATACCGCAACATCTAGGAAGCAGTGTGCACCCGTCCCCGATCCGTCCCTTCCAGCCGAAAACCCGCCGCAAAAAGGTAGCACCAAAAGAGTACTACCTACCTGTCGATGCGCAGCACGGGCCGGCATCTGATCGCTGACACGCCTGTCTCCCTGCAGCATACAGAGGCCCTGTAGAACTGCGCATGTGCACGCATGTGCAGCGGGCTTGCCTCGCTCACTGATCTGTGGCTTCCCCCCAGCATCTGATCATGCTGGGGAGCAACTGCGTGGCGACTCAGGGGATCTGTCTGATCCCGCCGCCACGCTTCTCTTTTGATGCAGCTCAAAAAAGCCACACTTCAGCCGCACCTTTTCCCCCAGTGTGACCAGGGCCTTAGTTTTCTTTTCTGGGAGAACAAGGGAGTGCAGTGCCAATTGGTCTAGAATAATCTCAGAATTTCAGTGCTAGAAGCTTTTCTAGGAAACCATAAATGTTCCCTTTAACCCTTTACTTGACTTGAAGTAGTAACAAGTTGAAGCATGCAGCAAAGGAGCATTTGTTCACTTGCTTGAAGTATGAATTTGAATTCCTAGAAAGGTAGGATCTCCCTTTTCATACACAACCAATTTTCCATGCTGAAAGAGCAGTCAAGGAAAAGTAAATTCTGTTGAACTTAGTGGGTCTTATTTTCTCTTTTTTCCATCCCTTACTTCCTTTCTTAGTTTTGTGTTTCTTCAAACATGCAAGGAGGGTGGAGGGAAGCATTGCCTGTGAACCATGGTGACCCTTGGGTGCTCTGATAGTAAACCTGTGGTGAAAAATCCTTGAGCACTCTAAATCATGACTTATTACTAAATAGGAATAAGCCCCTTGTGAAAATAAATACAACGAGCTCTAGAAAGAGGCTCTGGGACAGTGCCCCGGCCTTGGACACTCAGTGTCATTTTGGCATGGCAACCTCAGCAGGGTATAATGACATAGAGTCCACCATTTTATCCAGAGGAACTGATCTCTACTACCTGAAGAGCAGTTGTAATTTTGAGTGGTCTCCAGACCTCATCTGGAGATTGGCAACAATTGTTACCCAGGACAAAATGGCTGGTTTGGAGGGTGGAGTCTATGGCATTCTACGTGTCTCCAGGTTCCACCCTCTCCAGGCTCCACCCCTCAAATTCCCAGGAATTTCCCAACCTGGAGTTGGCAACCCCATCTCCTTCCCAGCTAAACATCAACCTACTGTTATTTGCCCCTCCGACTTCATCCCCATCTCCTTCTCCCTCCTGGAGAGCAGTTTTAATTCTGAGTGATCTCCAGCCCTCACTTGGAGATTAGCAACAATGGTTCTCCACAAGGAAATGGCTGGCTTGGAGGGTGGAGTCTATGGCATTGTACCTGTCTGAGGTCCCACCCCTCCTCAAACCCCCCCCTCTCCAGGCTCCACCCCTCAAATTCCCAGGAATTTCCCAACCTGGAGTTGGCAACCCTATCTCCCTCCCAGCCAACCATCAACCTACCTTTACCTTTCCCTGTGACTTCAGCTTTCCATCTCCTCCCCCCTCCCTCATGGAGAGCAGTTGTAATTCTGAGTGATCTCCAGCCCTCCCCTGGAGATTGGCAACAATGGTTCCCCAGGAGGAAAAGTACAGGTTTTCTCTGCAATGCGGACCAAAGCAGCTTACATCATTCTCTTCTCCCTCTTTTGACTTGCACAACAACCCTATGAGGTAGGTTAGGCTGAAAGGGAGTAATGCCTGGAATATAATTCAGATGTGGAAGTGAAGAAGTCCTGAAAGAACATTTGCTTATGTAACAACTGCATGCATGAGTCTTCACTATTTGCTAAGAAGTCTGGAAACCAAAGGACATCCATAAAGAGCCCACCTGCTGCTGCTCTGGAAGGTAACAGACAAAGAAACTGACATGCAGGTTATCCTCCAATCAACAGCACTCAAGTAAATGATGTCATCCATACTGCCACTGCCTATAGACAGTTCTCTACCAAGCACCTTGTTCACAGCCTGTCCTTGGCATCTAAGCACAAGAAACTATTGTCTATGGGACTGAATCCAGAGAAAGAACTAGTAGAGAATCTTTAGAAAAGCATCATTGCATTATTCTCAGTGATAATAACACTCACAATTTCCTGAGCAAGTGTAAGTTTCCATAAATCGCATAAACAACCAATCCTATCCTAAAAGCCATTCCTGGTTTCCCTTGCACATATACAAGATACATGCCCACATATATTTAGTTTCTTTTCCCCTCTGCAGATATTTTCTCTCTTGGACTATATCCACCGGACACAGAATGTAATCCTGAGTACACTAGCCTGCAAATAAGCCCCATTGAACAACATGAGACTTCCTTCTGAGTAGAAGTACATCTGAATGTTGGTGACTAAGAAGAAGAGAAGAGAAGAGATTGGATTTATACCCCGCCCTTCACTACCCAAGGGTGTCTCAGAGTGGCTTACAGTTTCCTTTCCCTTCCCCTCCCCACAACAGACACCCTGTGAGGTAGGTGGGGCTGAGAGAGCTCTGACAGAAACTGCTCTTTTTCAAGAACAGCTGTGCCAGAACTAGGGCCAGCTCTTCCACTAGGCCAACTAGGGCTACAGCCTAGGGTGCAGAGCTCCCAGCGGCTCAATGAGGCCCCTGCCGCTGTCGCTGCCCGGCCCAGCATAGCTTTCTGGGTGCCCCCTGCACAGTGCGCCCCTTCCCACCGGCTTCCCACCGGCTCGCATCACCTTGTGTCCTGGAGGGAGAGAGGGACATGCGCCTGAGGGGGGGAGAGACAGACAGACAGCAAAGCCATTGCTGTCCACTTGTAGCCCAAAGGATGCCCGGCCGGAGCGCGGCTGCCTCCCCACTGCCACCACCACTGCTGGAGGGGGAGAGAAGCAGTGGTGAGAGAAGCAGTGGTGGTGGCAGTGGGGAGTGCCCAGGTCTCCCTGGGGGAGAGAGGTCTCCCAGGGGGAGAGAAGCAGTGGTGGTGGCAGTGGGGAGTGCCCAGGTCTCCCTGGGAGTCCACCGCTCCACACTGCAGAAGAGAGGGCAGAGTGGCCACGCCTCGATGGCCCGAGGCGGGCCTCTCTGTCCAGGGTGGCGCCGGCAGTCCAGAGGGAAGGTGGGCTGGCCATGTGGCTCCAACCAGGGGCCGTCTGGGTTGCCCGGGGTGGAGGGGAGATGCAGATTGATTTATTGGGCGGGAGGATAGGCTGGCGGCATGTTCTGAAAACTTTGTCACCGCTCCGTCTCTTGAGCGGCTGGTGTGGCGGAATGTTGAAGAGACGAGGAGGGACATCTGGAGTAGCCCCGGGAAGGCTGGCCCCTCCATCCCAGGCCGCCGCCCCCCCGGTGCACCTAAGCTGGGCCACCACCACCAGTTTCCAGGCAATCACATGAAGGAGGTTGACAACTGGGGCATTGCAGCCAGTGAACTGCCCACCCAAGGAACCCACCGGGGAGCACGCCCAGGCTGGTCAACCCACCAAGGCTCTAGTTTGCTGCAGACCCCACAGTGTCGCCTCACCTCCTTTGGCCCATGGCTGGCTGGCTGGCTTCACGGAGAACGCCCAGGGAGTCGGAACCCTCGGGAGGGTTTGCTGCAGGCTTCTGGGGCTCCGGATCAGCACCTTTCAAGCTGCCTTCAGATCTAAGGTGGCACAGGGCGGGTCACCTTTCAGAACTTTTGTTATTTTTCCCTCTCCTCTTGGGAGAATTCCTAAAAAATATTTTCCATTAATATTTTCTTTGCTGGGAAAGAAAGAAAGAGCGAGAGAGAGAAAGAGCAAGAGAGAGAGAGAGAAAGAGAGAGGTCGAATCTGCATTTGTCTTTCCCACCAGTGTCCCAGCCTTCTGACACCATCTTTAAAAAAGCTGTCTACATTTGGTGTTGTTTTCACACCTCAACAGTGCTAGCATACTTTTGCACGTCCACATATGTTTATTGACCTTTTGTGGTGGCTCCACTGTCATTGTACCTCTGCACTGCTTTAAAAGAATCTTCTCCAAACAACATTCAAACAAGCATAGAGAAAGACGGCGTCACAGCAGCACGAAACTGATTAAAAAATGCAAATGCAGATTCAACCAGAGAGAGATAGCGAGAACGAGCAAGCAAGCAAGAAAGAGAAAATATCTCTTTCAGCCGAGGGGTGTGTGTGACGGGGGGGGTTTGCTCTGGGATTTCTCTCCACACTGCCTCTCTCTGGTTTCAGGATCAGAGCAATTCATGGAGGAAAGTCTTCCTTCTCTCCAGGCCCCACCTGGAGGTTGGCAACCCCGTAATTGGTGGGCACAAATGGGGGTTCCAGAAGGTAGCCTCACCTAGTGTACAAAAAAACCTGGAGCCGGCCCTCGCCAGAACTTGCTCAAGGTCATCCAGCAGGTGCAAGTGGAGGAGTGGGGAATCAAACCCGGTTCTCCCATGTTAGAGTCCGTGCACTTAACTACTACACCAAACTGGCTCTAAGACTAAGACAGTTGTACTACTTTAACAATATTACTCTGCTGACTTTGACAATATAACTTTGGAGGAAAATTCTAATTTTGGTATGCCACTAGAAGAACACTTTGGCATATCCTCCTTTTTAGAACTTAAATCACAAGGCAACCTGACAAAATTGTAAGAAGGAAACGAAAAGAATCTACAGATAGAAAGTTGTCAGAAAAGTCACTCCAAAAAAAAGTTGTCAGAAAAGTCAGATGAAATGCATTGCATTATACCATGGGACTTAAGTATCATAAAATTCAGGAAATAAAAAATGCTATTGATTTCTTCAAACTCTTTGAATAAACTCCTTTATCAAGTCCTTCTGAAAGAAGAGCCTCCTGCTGACTTCTATCATATAAAAGTGGGAATAAAATACATTCTGTTGTCATGGCTGCTGCAAAAATGTAATGGGTGCTCTGGAAAATCCCAGAACACAAAAACCAAGCAATGAAAAAAATAAAGCACATTTTTTCCATTTCTTTCTTTCTTTTTTTTTAGAAAAAGTTTGAAGAGATCTATGCAGGCCAAACTGTACATTTCCCTGGCATTGTAGGCTCTTAGTAATTGTCTGAAGACTGCTTATTGTAAAAACTCTTGTCAGTTATACAATCTTACTTTGGATTACTCTCTTGACAAGAAATATAGTGGATACAAGAACTAATAATTTGAATTGGAAATTGCTGTGAGAATGGGCCATCCTATATATATAATTCTGTTATGTATTGACCATTTCCAGCTCTCCCATTGGCTGTGCAGTGTGCTCCATCAGCCATTGGCACATCAACCACCACACAAGAGTACTGGTGTGCCATTTGTTGGGTGCTGGGTCTGCTCCTCTCACCTGCTCACTGCAAGCCTGGACACTCTTCCCTCACAGAATAAACTGTCAAAATGGCTGTCTCTCCTGCTTGGCTCCGCCATGGCTGGCTTGCTACTGAGGTGGGCCAGTGGCCATCAAACCATTCTCTTCAAGCTCCAGCTGTACAGTCAACCTTCCCCTGGGGTTGCCAATCTCCTGGCGGGACCTGGAGATCTCCCACTGTTACAATTGTTCTCCAGCTGACAGAGATCAGTTCCCCTGGAGAAAATGGCTGCTTTGGAGGGTAGACCCTATGGCATTATACCCTGCTGAGTCCTTCTGCCCCCCTCCAATGCTGCCCTCCACAGGACCCACCCACCCCAAATCTTCAGGTATTTCCCTACTCAGAGCTGGCAACCCTACTTTCCCCTCAGTGCATGTTGCTAGGCAACCAAGCTTGGTTCTGTCAGTGAAAGGTGGGGGGAGAAGACCCTTTCTACGCCTATTGTGACCTTTGGGAGAAAAGTCATTGGGGCCAGTCCTGACTAGGGTTGCCAGCTCCAGGTTAGGAAATTTTGTGGTGGAGTCTATGGAAGCCAGAGTTTAGGGAGGGGAGCGGCCTCTGATGAACAGAATGCCATAAAGCCCACCCTCCAAAACAGTTATTTTCTCCAGGAAGAGAGAGAGATCTGTTGTCTAGAGTTCAGTTGTGATACCAGGTGATACCACAGCCAGTGTGGCGTAGCAGTTAGTGCTTCAGAGCAGGGTCTGCCAGACCAAGGTTCTTGCTGTGGAAGGTGAGTGGGTAATTTGGACCAGTCACAGACTTTCAGCCCAAACTCCCTCACAGCGTTGTTGTGCAAGTCAAAAGGGGGGCAGGAGAATGATGTAAGCTGCTTTGGTCCCCATTGCAGAGAAAAACTGTACTTTTCCTCCTGGGGAACCATTGTTCCCCAGGTGAGGGCTGGAGATCACTCAGAATTACAACTGCTCTCCAGATGGCAGAGATTAGTTCCCCTGGAGAAAATGGTGGATTCTGTGTCCTTATACCCTGCTGAGATGGCCTCCCTATGACATCCAGTGTGACGTAGCAGTCAGGGCTTCAGAGCAGGATATAAGCTGCGTGGGGGGGGGAAGATGGAAAGCTGAAGCAGTGGGGCAAATAAACATAGGTTGATGATTGCCTGGGAAGGAGATAGTGTTGCCAACTCCAGGTTGGGAAATTCCTGGAGATTAAAGGGGTGGAGCCTGGAGAGAGTGAGGTTTGAGGAGAGGTGGGACCTCAGACAGGTACAATGCCATAGACTCCACCCTCCAAACCAGCCATTCCCTCCTGGGAAACTATTGTTGTCAATCTCCAGGTGAGGGGTGGAGAGCACTCAGAATTACAACTGCTCTCCAGGAGGGAGGAGGGAGTAGATGGAAAGCTGAAGTCAGAGGGGCAGATAATGGCAGGTTGATGTTCACCTGGGAAGGAGGTAGGGTTGCCAACTCCAGGTTGATAAATTCCTCAAGATTTGAGGGATGGAGCCTGGAGAGGGTGAGGTTTGAGGAGGGGTGGGACTTCTAACAGGTAGAATGCCATAGACTCCACTCTCCAAACCATCCATTTCCTCCTGGGGAACCTCCTGGGGAACCATTGTTGATGATCACCAGGTGAGGGCTGGAGATCACTCAGAAGTACAATTGCTCTTTAGATTGCAGAGATCAGTTCCCCTAGAGAAAACTGTAAGCTCTATGTCATTATACCCTGCTGAGGTCACCACCGCTAATTGATGCTGAGTGCCCAAGGCTGGGGCACTCTCCCAGAGCCTCTTTCTAGAGCTCGTTGTATTTATTTCCACAATGGGCCTTATTTCTAATATGGTATAAAAACCCATTGCATTTGTTGTTACAAAGGGGAAAATAATTTATTTATGAGAACATCAGTTATATAAGATTCATAGAATGATGTCTGGATTAATAGCTATTGCCATTCTCCTCAAAGCAGCTTTTTACATTACCTAAAGTCAGGAAGAGAGGAACCAGGAGTGACTTTTGCTTATGTTTGCCTGTAAGTGTTTTAAAGAAGAAAATGCATAGAGCAGATGGCACAAACTCTGGATGCAGAAATAGCTTGTACATCTCCCACATAAACTCCTTTTAAAATATGGCAACAGCTGGGCAAAAAAAAAATCCAGTGATTTTTTTTAAGCTGTAAAATTAATCTCTTGTACCTTTTGGAATGAAAGCATGATTCACTCTTCCTCTGTACTCTTCCATGAAGCTACATTTCTTTTTCTGTGCTGTCCAGGTAATGTGTGGAGCACAGGATGGGGAAAGCAGAGGTTTAGTAAAAGGATGCAACATACAGGAAAATAGACAAAAGAGAAAGAAGCAAGAAGATAAGGTGGAACAGAGCAAACAGAGAAGTGACATGGCAGATGGCTCAGTTGCAACTCATCTGTATTTCTCCATTTACATATACATTCCCATTGTTGTTGGACATCTTTTTCTGCACTTCAGTGAAAAAACTGGCTACTGCCATATCACTGGAACCTCATTGATAATGGGTCCTGCATGGGACTTCCAGCCACGACGGCGTGAATGGCGACCGGGTCTCGGGACTTTCCCGGAGCCGAATCGCCCAAGCACAGCCTGGGGGGGTCCCGCGCAAGCGGAGATCTTATGGAGCCCTTACAGGAGGGCTCCTAACCAGGGGGTGCTTTTGGGGAGAAGCCTCTTGCCGACCAGAAGGTCGGGAATTGAGGCTCTCCCTCCTACCCCAAACGGCCCCGGCTGTGCCTTGCCCCCTATGAGGGGGATAGCAACGCCACCGGAACAGCGGAGTGGTGGAGCGTTAAAAGCTTAGTCCGGACGATGAGAAAAGCGGAAAACTGTAAGTCGGCGTTCGAAAATTAAGCGGCGGCACTAAAGGGCTCCCCCCCCAAAAGGAGCGAAAGGGAGGGAGGATTCCCCCACCACCACCTAAAAGAGACTTTTTAAAGGCAAAAGAGGGGGCGAAGCCTTAGACGGCATAAGCATTTTACCTTCTGGGAGGGAGAGAAAAGCGGAGATGAGGGAGTCATCCCGGAGAGTTGCGGCTAGAACTTTCAAAGTGTAAACAAAGTTGCAACATGGCGGGGTCGAGAAAACTACCAGAGAAGCAGCCTAAGAAGACAGGCGGGACTTCCTGTCCTAGCCCTGCTCCTGCTGGAACTGCTGTCAATCAACAAGAGAGTAAACTTGCTCGCCATCTGCTGGCTGAACTGCAAAAAATCAATCAGAAACTAGATTCCATGGAAGGGGCCTTTGGACTTCAACAAAAAAAGATGACAGAGACAGCCGAAAAGGTAGACGATATTGCAAAGAAATGTCTGGCATCAGCAGAGGAAGTACAGATAGTTAAGAAGAAGGTCTTCAATGTTGAAAAGCATCAAGAAAAGCAAGATTACAAATTGTTAATGCTTAAAATGGAAAAATCAAACCTAATCCTTCGATTTCAGGGACTGAGAGAAGAAGTTGGAGAGGACCTGAGAGACATTTTGGCAGTTGCTTTAGCACCACTGATGGGCAACGAAGCGGAAAAAATAAAAGAAGAAATGGATCTGGTCTATAGGGCCTACTCCAATTTCACAAGAAAAAATTAGTTGCCAGCAGAAGTGGTTGTGAAGTTTTCAAAACAGCGTCTCAGGGACCAGATTTTAAAGTTACTTCAGCGTCACCCCT
>NW_015166440.1:80506-118423 GCF_001447785.1 Gekko japonicus | reverse complement strand
TAAAGAAGAAGGAGCAGAATTGGCCAAGTGGATGTCATCATTAAGCGTGGAAGACAGCAGCTCGGAGGGAGAGGAGAAGGACGAGGAAGGCGGAGGAGCGACGGGATTGAAATATAACCTGAGAGAAAAGAGAGGAAAAGACCCCAAAGTTTAAAAACTTTCTTTTTCCTTTTTATCGGATTACACCGTGAAAGAGAAACTAATCTCAGAAGGACATTACTAATATACTAATTGCCTTATTTAACAGAACAGAAGAAGAACGTCTGATGGTAGAAGAAACTATGGACTTTTAACTTTTAATATTAAAAGATTAATATACTAATACAATAACACCACTCAACCTTTTCTTTATCCCTCTGTATACCCTTCCCTTTTTTCTAATTTTAAGCGAAATATCTCTCCTTTTTAGGAGAAGGAATAAATCATTAAAAAAAAAAAAAAAGATACTGGGTCCTGCATGCTCCACAGGCCAAAAGACTGAGTTCATGGTGGTCCATAGTGGAACAAAGATAGTGTTGCCAGTCTCCCAGTGGGGGTGAGAGATCCTTAGCCCTGCCTCTGCTTTCCTGCTTCCCTTCTGTCTGGTGGCTGGAAAAATGTTTTTCTTTTTAAAAGGCCTTTGGTTTGTGAGAAAATGCTATGAAGCAAAAGGATTTGCATGCAAGAAACAGCACCACTCATTCATTCCCATGGGGACTTCCACACAAAACACACAGGTAATGCTTCTAATAGACTGGTGCTGCTAAAGGTTGATAAATATATAGAAAGATTACATAAAGAATCCACAGGATATCCTCATCTTTGAACAGCTGGAATATTGTATACAGTTCTAGTTATTATAGTACTAGAAAAGGTACAGAAAAGAGCAACCAAAGTGATCAAATGTTTAGATCATTACTCCTACTCCTGTGACATCATGCCTCTCTAGGACTGCTGGAAATTCTATGGCTTTAAAGTAAATTCTATCTATCTATCATCTGTCTGTCTTTCTGTCTTTCTCATTTTAGCAACCACATACTGAAAACATTTTAAGTAGATGAAAACCACACTGCATTTTTGGTAAATATTCCTCTTCCAATAAATATTTTTTTATCAGAACTGAAGATATGGGTTATTAGATTTGATGGAGAGTGAGGAATTCAGTAAAATGGGGAGGGTTACCCTGTAGAAGCCTGGGGAGAATAATCTACACCACTGATAAAATATATTTAATTTTAAAATATACTGCAAGCATTTCAAATGCAGTATGTAAGATACTGACTATACACTATCTGCACAGACCCGTGTGACACTGTATTTTTTCCCCTCAGCATACTCTAGTAGTGAACTAAAGTTCACTCTAACACCATGGCAACTAAAATTTAGAATAACTGCAAAGTTCTTTCAAGCTACTCTGCAAAGCGAAAACAGTGCCCCTAGCTCTATATTCATTTTTGCACCATCTGGCAAATAACTGTTTCAGAACTCTATTTGTATTCTCCATTTTAAGGCTATTTTAGAACACAACCCTATGGAGTCAGGCTTATGGCCTTTATAACAAGCAAGCAAGCCTGATCTCAATTTATCTCATATCCATAAATGAGTTTGTGCATTACTTGCCCACAAATATACTATTTACTAAATATGAAGCACAAATGTAAGTTATGAAAAGCGATTACTGGAGAAGAGGGGAAGACAGACTCTCTGTCTCTTTCATTAAAAAGCTGAACCTAAGGTTCACTGCCACAGGAAGTGTTGGCGGCTACAAGCATGGACGGCTTCAAAAAAGGATTAGATAAGCATTTGGAGCAGAGGTCCATCAGTGGCTATTAGCCACAAGGTATAGATAGGGACTCTGGGGCAAGCGATGCTCTGTCTTCTTGGTGCTTGGGGGGGTCAACAGTGGGAGGGCTTTAAAAACCTCAGAGGACTCCCCCCCCCCCGAATGAAGACTACTTTTTGGCCACTGTGTGACAGAGTGTTGGACTGGATGGGCCTTTGGCCTGATCCAACATTGGCGTCTCTTATGTTCTTAAGGTATCACTCTCATTTTTTAAAAATGGTTAGGCCAAATGTGACCTCTGAAGTGGGGCATAGGGTCCAATAAGCAAGCCAACCTCAGAGGACTCCCCCCCCCCCCGAATGAAGACTACAAGTTGTTGAGGCAGCATATTTATGCTTGGGAAAGTAAATGGAATGAGTGATGCTGAAGGATGGATAAAGGAATAAATAATCAATAGGAGGTAAACTATTTTGTCTTTAGAGCATACCTGCATACCCTCTGCCCTGATGTGGGTTGTAATAAAGACTCAGAAGGGCAGGAAGTATACAAAAGAAAGGTGAGGGCACCACTTTCATGCAGTCTGCACAGCAAACACTCGCACAGCAATTGTAGCTATCAACCATGCCTATGAGCATGGGGTCCAGCACAATTTGAAGACCATAGAAAATGTAATAGGTAATCATATCAAAAGTCTCAAAGAAGAACAGCAGAGGGATGCCTTTAATGTATTTCACATGTTTGAAAGTAAGCTTTGCTACAGAATTTTAACACTATCATAGAATCATAGAGTTGGAAGGGGCCATACAGACCATCTAGTCCAACCCCCTGCCCAATGCAGGACCAGCCTAAAGCATCTCTGACAAATATTCGTCCAGCCTCTTCTTGAAAGCTGCCAGTGAAGGGGAGCTAACCACCTCTCTAGGCAGCTGATTCCACACCTCTGAACCATTCTGACCGTGAAAAGGTTTTTCCTAATATCCGGCTGATACCTTTCTGCACGTAATTTAAACCCATTGCTTTGGGTCCTATCCTCTGCTGCAAACTGGAACAGCTCCTTGCCCTCCTCCAAATGACAGCCTTTCAAATCTCCTCTTCTCCAAACCAGTCATTCCCAAGGCCCTTAGCCTTTCCTTGTAGGGCTCAGTCTCCAGATCCCTGGTCATTCTTGTCACTCTCTTCTGCACCCTCTCGATTTTGTTTACATCTTTTTTGAAGTGAGGCCTCCAGAACTGCACACAGTACTCACACACACACACACAAAAACCCTTTATTGGCATGAAAGCACAAAATATCATGGAAATACGGGAAAATACTAAGATGCATCAGTCACACTTGGCTATTCAAGCCTTGTCTTCTGATTGCATAATATAAAAACACACAGTACTCAAGGTGCGGCCTGACCAAGGCAGTATAACAGAGGGGCTATAACCTTCTGCGATTTCTATGCTATGGCCCTTTTAAAACAACCCAAGACTGAATTTGCCTTTTTTACCACCTCATCACACTGACTGCTCATATTTAGTTTACAGTCCACTCTTACCCCAAGATCTCTTTCGCACTACTACTCCCCAGAAACGTATCCCCCATCCAGTATTTGTGCTTAATATTTGTGGCTCAGATGTAATACTGTGCATTTATCTTTGTTGAGTTGCATCCTGTTTGCAACTGGCCACTTCTCCAGAGTATTCGAGTCTTGTTGAATTTTAACTCTATCTTCTTGGGTGTTTGCTACTCCTCCCAATTTGGTATCATCAGCAAATTTAATTAGCCCTTCCACCCCTTCATCCAGATCATTGATAAAAATATTGAAAAGTACTGGGCCCAAAACCAAGCCCTGCAGCACCCCACTGGACACCTCCCTCCAATCTGATGAAACACCATTGACCACCTCTCTTTGGGTGCAGTCCTCTAACCAGTTCCCTATCCATCAAACTGTCTTATAGTTCAACCCATAGTCTTCCAGTTTGCCCATCAGAATGTCATGGGGAACCTTATCAAAAGCTTTACTGAAATCCAGGTAAATCACATCAACAGAGTTCCCACAATCCAGTAAGCTAGTCATACAATCAAAGAAGGAAACAGTTCTCCCAGATTAGAGTCTGCACTCCTAACTACTACACCAAACTGGCTCAGTCAGTCTGGCCTGCAGCAGGAGAAGGCCCAGAGCTGGACTGAGGGAAACTGCTGATTTCTTTGCAGGTATATGATGAGCCCAACCAGTAAGCTTGCCATTCCCCCAGGGGGGGTGGGGTTTTCCCCACTTTAGGGCCCCCCAATCTGCCAATGCGGATCCGGTCAACAGGGGAACCCCACCCCCAAAGAGCCGGGATCACACCAACGTGCCCAGCACAATGACATCACCCGGAGGTGATGTCATCGCACTGGGCATGTTGCGAAAGGGATGCTCTAGCACTCAGCCTAAAAACTCCATGGTACCATAGAGTTTCTGGCCAAATGCTAGAGCTTTCCCCTGGCGATGTGCCTGGCACGATGACATCACTTCCGGGTAGCGCACTTCTGCGTAGCACATACACCGGAAGATCCCAGGAAGGAAGCTCCATCCCCCTGCTGGCAGAAGGTAGGGACCTGGTAACCCTACCGACCAGGGAGAAATTGCGACCTAAAATTTCCCCTTTAGGAGTTGTTATTACAGCTCCTCTCCAGACTACAGAGATCAGTTCCCCTGGGGGGAAAAATGGATGCTTTGGAGGGTGGACTCCGTGGCATTGTACCCCACTGAGGTCCCTGTCCTCCCCAGGCTCCATCCCCCAAATCTCCAGGAGTTCCCCAACCTGGAGCTGACTACCCTACACCCCCATCCCCTGCTGGTGGCCAGGGGAGAACTGGCAACCCTAAATACAGTTTTCTCTTTAGTTGTAAAGTCATTAGGTTTATGATTAATGTTTGTTACGCTGAAAATCATAACACCTTGAATATTTTTTCTATATTTTTGAAGAAATGTCACATTTGTTTGCCAGTCCATAAGAGTGCTGTCATTTATTGATCTGAACCCTGCCCCTCGGGTTAGAATGGGTTACACGGAGACTGGCCCAAGGTCACCCAGCGGGCTTCATGTGGAGGAGGAGTGGGGAATCAAACCCGGTTCTCCAGATTAGAGTCTTAGCCACTCTTAACCACTTCCCCGTGCTGGCTCTCAACCGCAAACCGCATGTGGCATATGCCATCTCGTCTCTCAGTGCCCGATCTGCCATCTTCTTTTGTGCCATCCTGCCATGTGTTTTATAAAAGGGGGGAAATCACAGCTAATTTCTGCATGGACTTCAGAAGGAAACGGGGGAGCACAATGCTGCATTATACATAATGCTTTAGCGCATTATCAGATGATTAAGGCTATTAGCAATTTGGCTTTGAGTAATCAACTTTGGAATATTTATGCACGTTGTGTTGGAAGTGACAGAGGCATAATGCGCCACCGTCAAAGATAATGGCGTAACAAGTGCTCCGGGAGGCAGGCAATAAATATGAGCTAAACTCGGTTCTTTTCCTTCTTTTGGGGCATTGTCGTGTGATTAGATGGACTCTGTTTTCACAGCCTCTTGATTGTGACTGCCGGGGAAGGGGCTGGATTGAGATGTGACGTGGGGAGCAGGAACCCATCACAATGCCCTTGTCAGACAGATGCCAAAGCCAAAGGGAAGGCCTGCTACTCAATGATTCCTATTAGAAGAAGAAGAAGAAGAGATTGGATTTATACCCCACCCTTCACTACCCAAAGGTGTCTCAGAGTGGCTTACAAACTCCTTTCCCTTCCCCTCCCCACAACAGACACCCTGAGAGGAAGGTGGGGCTGAGAGAGCTCTTGCCAGAAACTGCTATTTTTTCAAGAACAGCTCTTATCAGAACTATGGCTTGCCCAAGGTCACCCAGCCAGGTGCAAGTGGAGGAGTGGGGAATCAAACCCAGTTCTCTCAGATTAGAGTCCACAAAACAAAAACAGCTACCTGATCAATTTGACCAAAATTGGCAGAGACTTCAACAAGGGAGGATCACACCTCCCTATTCCTTTTGAAGTTCTAAAGTTTTTATAACTATATATCTAGGACTCTCAACAGGTCTTCAAAGTTGGCTAAATTAATGGGCAAAAACACCTGCATTAATTCCCATCAAAAGGTTACATCACAAACACTCCTTTTCTGCCGTTAAAACAAGAGCTAAAAACATGTTAATTAAAAATGATTGAAATCATTTGGTGTTATACAACACTGACTGGTGTTCTAAAACAAGATGTTAACTTTCCAGGAGAATCCCAAAGTATTTTATCACCAAGGTTTCTATAAGACAGTAATAATCAATAAAAAAACATTTGAACCTGGGCATACTCTACACTTTCCTAAGGCAAACTTTTCAATTTTGCTCACGGGTTGGGATACATCTAAGGAAAATCGTTTGTGTAAACTGCTGTAGATACTATCAGTAATTTCATAAAAGATTTTCCTATAGAAATCCTTAGGAGATTGAAAATGGTGAGGATCACACCCAGCATCAACATGTCATGGAGGCTTTCTGCACCTAGGAACAGCAGGATGCTCTACATCTAAGTCTTTTGCTGTCATGGCTGTCTGTGACCAGAACTGGGATCTCCAGGTCCCACCTGGAGGCTGGCAAACCTAGGCCTAGCAGCACACTTTGGGTGACCGGAGATCACCTGACTTGCGTGATTCAAATAGGCCTGGCTGCTTGCTACTGTTCAACAGCAGCCACCCTATGAAAGTAGGTGTAGCATGACCTTGCTAGCGTGTGATATGAGTGCAATTGTGCAATAGTTTGAACATTCCTTGGCATTGCCCTTCTTTGGGATTGGAATGTATACTGACCTTTTCCAATCCTGTGGCCACTGTTGCGTTTTCCACCTACTGGATGGGTTTTTGGCCTGATCCAACATTGGCATCTCTTATGTTCTTATGTTTAGCAAAACTGACTTGGATGCTGCCCAACTACAGTTTCATCAGGATATGTATTTGGATATTGCAAGGGAGTAGAAAGTTAAACTTTTAGTTCTTCGTGATGTGATTGATCTATTCAGTGGAGAACAAGGAAAACGTCTGCATCTGCTACTTAGCTAATTAGCTAAACTTTTTTTTTTTAATAAAGGTTTTATTGGCTCCCCTAAAAAGGGGAGGTATTTCGCTTAAAAGAAAAAAAGGGAGGGGTAGACAGTGGGAGAAAGAGAAAGCTGAGTGATATATAAACTGGTAAATTAAACTGTTAGTAATGTCCAATTAATCTTCTTGGGCTTCTTCTGTGTGTTGCCAAACTTCTTTTCTTAGTCCTGTTACATGTATTCTCTGTTAGTATGTTAGTAATGTTCCTTTGAGATTCTGTTAATAAAAAGGGTCTCTTCTGTGCACATTCAGAACCGCTTCTTTGCGTGCTGGGTACTTTTACTATCGCTGACGTGGAGGAGCTTCCTCTGTTGTCTTCCTTCCGGCTTGTTAGATCCTCCTTCGGGTTGTTGTTAATACGCTCAGTTCATGTACTATAAATCCTCTTCCTTTCATGCCTCGGAGGTCCCCATTTTCGAGAATGGTATCAATTTCATTTTCGCTTTTATATTCGCTCCCAGACTCTCTATGGGTCCTCCTCGCAATTGTTGACTTATAAGCGCTTATCAGGCACTTTTCGCTGTCACAATTCCAACTTATCTTTTTTGCAAAACTCCCGTCGGATTCACAGCCATAAACAGTCCATACATTCAACCGCCGGCTCTTGCACACAAACCAACGCCCAGACGGAAGTCCCTCCCTCCTTCTCCGCTCGCTTTTGCCCAGCTCCGACATCTTTTCTTTTTTGTTTACTTTTAGAAAGTTCTTAAAATGTGCTCCAGAGAGACAAGTTTCTCGCTTTCAAATACATCAAAGGAAAACATCACTGTCCGCTCAATTCATCCCCCCCCCTCCTTTTCTTTTGCGCTTGTATAGATGGAGGATTAACCTCTTCGCCTTTTTCGCTGGGAGGGGGGGGAAACAATTTTCAGTTCTTTTTCTCTGCATTTTGACAACTCACAATTAAGCCGATCTTTTCTTTTTCTTTTCAATTTTTCCGGATGGTCGCTTTATCACTCGGTGACGTCTGGTGGCTCCGCTAAACCCCGTGCGGGGTCGCTCACGCAGCAAGGTCCATTGGGGCAGGGCATGGCGGGAGCCTCGCTCTCCGACCTTTCGGCCGAAAGAGCGACTCCCCCCTAGTGCGCCCTAAAGTGCCCCGGATCCGAGCTCCTCTCTTCTGAGGGGCTCGTTCGGGTCTCCGCTCGCGCGGATTCCCTCCTCCACCGTGGGCGGGCGAGGCGCCCTCGGGAGCGACCCGAGGAAGCGTCCGCCATGCACGGGAGCCAGACCGGAAGCCCGCTAATTAGCTAAACTTAACAGATCGAATGTGTGGAATAATTCACTTTCATAGGTTCCCAGATCAACCAAAATGGTGAATGCAGTCTGGAAATAAAATATCAAATTACACTAGGTCTCAAAGCAATGATGAGCATAAATTGAATATGAAAGGGCAAGGACATCAGCCTAGCAACCAAATGCAGATTTGTCGATGCTATTGTGTTCCCCATATGAACCTATGGCTGTGAAAGCTGGACCATGAAGAAGAAAGACAGGAGGGAAATTGACTCATTTGAGCTGTGGTGTTGGAGAAGTCTCCTGTGCATTCCTTGGACAGCAAAGGTGACAAACAAACAAGTATTAGAGTCCATAAAACCAGACATGCCATTGGAAGGAAAAATCACAAACCTGCAACTGACATATTTTGGCCATGTCATGAAGAAGAACTCACTAGAAAAAGCAATTATGCTTGGACTGGTTAGTGGCAAAAGGAAACCTGGTCACCAAAGAACATGGTGGCTAGATAACCATAAAAGTTGACACCAGCCTGAGCATGGAACAACTCAAAGAAACAGTACAAGATTGGAAAACTTGGAGAGGGCTGGCCCATAGAATCGCCAAGAGTCGAACATGACTGAATGGCTAACAACAACAACAAAATAGGCCTTACCATACCTGTTTCCTCCTGCACCTCAGGAAGGTCATTCTCATGCCTCTGCAGAATAAAGACCTTTCTATGGTCATGCAGGAGACAGGCAAGGCTCAATCACATGGCTCTTCTTCATGGACATAAACAGATCCCTCAGGAAATTGATCTTAATTTTATAACTAATGAGTTTGTTCAAAGAACATCAATTAGAACAAACACATTCAGTTTCAAATGAGGACAGGTTTTTTAATGTTACATCTTAACAAATGGGTTATACTTAGATAAGGCAATCTGTATAGGTTTGCCACTAATCGTACCAACACATGCCAACTATTGGGGCGGGGAGGTGAAGGGGAATTGGGAAGGAGAGGTGTCATATGGCAGGAGAGGATGCTTGTGGGAGCAGGAGAAGGGGTAATAGTAATAGGAGATTCGGAGAATATTTGATTTTATTGTAATTTTTAAAATGTAAATAAATAGTTTGCATTGTTAATGAAAAGATAAAGTCTTATTTCAGCTGTCTGAAGATCATTTGTTGAAGCTAAATATGTTTTACAAGTTGAACCTAAAGAGCAGAAATTAACTATGAACAGAAATGCAGTCATTTCCCATAAAGTTAGTTATGTGATTTTATTAATACTTTTTTCTGAATGTCTGTGTTTTTAAGCAGTGTGCTAAGAAAGCAAGGTATATAAAATCCTAGGTGGCATAACTGTGAGTTTTCTTTCGGGTCATGGCTATGGGCACTGTTCTGAATTGCCTCAGAATGTGCTTGTACCCACTTGTAGGATATGAGTTTGAAATGGAAAGAAGAAGATTGCTACTACTCTGAATTCGGTACATTGCTCAGAAATTGAGTGCACAGCAACTGTTTTGTATTCTGCCCTGGCTCAGAGACTTCACCCATGCATTTACCAAATGAAGGAATCTGTGATGCCATAATTTAGTAAATTACAGTACTAAGTCACCCTTATAAGGCAGAAACAAGACTCTTGTAAATGAATGTCCAGGAAAACTTTTAAAATGTTCCCCTACAGACTTTTCTGTGTTGCCTTTCTTAGTGTCAAATTTGTGACCATTAGTTTGTCCTGTGCACATGGTATGTATATTTGCAGATTTTAAAGTGACTATCCTAAAACTGAATTTAGAAAACAGAACACAGCAGGAGATTGCTGAGATACCACTATAACTACTGGCCAACTCCCACCTTTTCCTAGGTTTGGCCCAGCTGAGAGGCATTCTTAGGGGTGTGTACAGGGGTGCCCGGGTCCCCCTAAATTTCTGGGAGCCCCTCCCTAAATCCCCCATGGCCCCATCTCCATAGATAGTGGCAATGGAGGCCCCTCCCTGTGATGTCACTGGCTTGTCCCTATGATGTCACTGGGCCCATGTTCTTTTAAGGATCTAGCAAAGCAATGCCTCTGGCCCAGCCCCAGCCACCCCCTCCAGGAAATTGTAACGTCTACATCCTTGTCCAGGAGCCTGGTATTCATCTGGCAGAGGGTTCCAAATAAGAATTTTCCTGGTTACGTATCTGCAGGTGTGTTTGACACTCAACGGAGATGCTCCTATAGTCAAGGGACAAACTTTCCCCCTTTTCATTACAAAATCTCCTCACTCCCTATTTGGTTTTTCTCTGGACTAGCCAAGTGGGAAAAACGTAATTTGTACTAAAAGTAACTTTAAGTGGGTATTTAGTTTAACAATAATTACAATCAATTACATATTAGGTTTGTATAAAGGTAAAGGTTCCCTTGCTCGAAAGCCAATCGAATCCAACTCTAGGGTTGCGGTGCTCTTCTCCGTTTCAAAGCCGAAGAGCCAGCACTGTCTGAAGATGTTTCCGTGGTCATGTGGCCGGCATGACTAAACACCAAGGCGCATGGAACGCTGTTACCTTCCCACCAAAGTGGTACCTATTTATCTACTTGCAATTTATTGCTTTCGAACTGCTAGGTTGGCAGGATTGAACTGCTAGGTTGGCAGGTTTGTATAACTACATGTTAAGTTTATGCAATGTGACTGGATTTTTTGGTTCTGTTGTAGGGTTGCTTGCTCTTTCTGTTTTTTCATACTAATTCCCCATTTTCTAGTCTACATTTCAGTTAAATTAATAAGATTATTTTCTGATTAATTGTCTCTCTTCCAGCTTTCACACACTGGGAGATTTATTGTGTCAGACAGGGAACCATGTAGCTATAGACCTCAAGGTCATTCCTCTTAGAAGATGTTCAGAGCTCAGTGACTTACACTGTGGCAAAATTTTGTTGCTTAACTACTAGGAAACGTAAACTTATTTTAGCTGAAAAAATTGTATGATTCTCCTTTTAACATTATTTTGTTACTAATTTTATTAACTTTCTCTTGTTTATGTTTTTATACTATTCCCATGTTATTACTGTTTTTAATAACTCCAATTCTATTAAATTTTCCAGGCAGATCTAATGAATTCAGTCTCTCCCTCCCCTCTTTCATGTTGTTCTAACAAAATCACCTCTAAAGTGGCCAAATTTTGCCCCTCAGCAAGATCAACAAGGAAGCAGCTGGTCAAGTCTTCTTATCAATTGTCTCTACTATTGAAATCAGCCTGCCATGCTGCCTGGAAATGTTATTGTTTGCAAATGTGCTGATAAATATGAGTGTCAATCGTGACTGATCTATGAAGAAAGAAAGAAAGAAAAAGAAAGAAAGAAGAAAGAAAGAAAGAAAGAAAGAAAGAAAGAAAGAAAGAAAGAAAGAAAGAAAGAAAGAAAGAAAGAAAGAAAGAAAGAAAGAAAGACCTCAAGGTCCCCTGCACCCCAGTACTTGTGTTTTGGAGTTCTTCATCTGTAGCATAACACACTGTTCACATGATTGGCCTGACACAGGGACTAATGTGAGTAACACTTCTTATCAGTGATTTAGTCTTGCGTGACCAAGAGAAGGGTAATATGTCTAAAGTGCTACTCACTGCTGAGAGAAGTGAAATGTGGGTAACAATAGTATTCGCTGAGAAGTCACATACTCAGTGGACTGGATTTGGCAATTAAAACAAATATTTTCACATTTTTTGTCAGGCATTGCCAAATTTTTGCAAAAAAAAAAATGTAATGTGTTATTTAGAGAATGTTATTTTCTACATATCTTTAAGACTTGTTCCTCAGCTGAAGACTTTTTTCTGACCCTGTGTTTCAAGTCATCCTTTCTGTCCATGTCTCTCATGCTTTTCTTGACTGCTTGTTTATATGACTTCCCATCAACAACTTTCCCCAAACACACTTCTTAAGAAGCTGTTAATTAACAATAAAAAACAACTTTTAAGAATTGGCAAGTTTTGATAGTTTCATAGCTTAAAAAGAAAAAAAAAAGACTTAAGATACTTTCCCTTTGGCACCATGTTCTCAAAGTACAAAAGCAACGACACCTCTGAAGTAAGTTCCTATTCTGCTTCGGGGGATCCTTAATGCTCAGTGATCTCATCTGAGCATGGATTTAACACCAGAGCTTTCATCTCCTTATAGTCTGGTTTACACATCTCTTGCAAGAGACTAAATTAGCTGTCTAAAACAGCCCCATCTTTAGAATTGTAAATTGAGGAGATAGCAGTTGGTGGCTTCAATATTTTTAATGTCCTTGGGGTACAGTTTCTTTCTTCTCCTATCAGTTTCAAGCAGGTTTCCATCCATATGGATTTCTACAATTCATTTTAGGATGATGCATATGTTAAGTGTGTGCAAGTGCAACAAACAGGATTAGTTAGTGAAGGGATGAAAGCTGTCAACATGATTGCACTGTTTAAATATTTCAGTTTAGATGTGTTTCCAGTATTCTTAAAGCCTCACAAAATGTCATAACAAAAAAAAAAGCACAGTGATGTTACAGTGACTGATTTTTAAGGGCAACAAGACTGGTGATTCACAAAGTTCTTTTGGAAGAAGATACTGAAAACTGGTACCATTTTCTGCTATTGATCTACCTGATACCATGCATATTACATTCTTCTGTCCTAAAGATACAGTGATTCCTTATGGAGCTATATTCTTTTTAATATATTTAGTAAAGTTTTGAAAAACACTGTAGCTTTAGAATGGTACATAAATGTTTGGATCTAAAGGAGTGCTCCACTGATGCCATGGCTGCCCAACATCTCTTGTTCAGCTTTTAACGTAGTAGAGTGTCCAACATAAGAGAACTGCTGTTAAGCCCATAGATGGCATGGAGTTCCAGAATTTCTCAGTTAGGCTTACACTCCACACACATATTATCATTCCTGCAATAAGTGTTTGTAGTCTCAATGTCACCTTCATGGTTGGCTTAGCCAGATCTGTGATATGCAATGGAGTAGAGTGGACTATAAAGCACACGTTAGTTGAACATTATGATAAACTTCTGAATGTTAAGAGAAGTTTGGCAATGGAGTCAATTAGTTGGGGGTAGACTTTCTCATTGAAATTCTCCGAGCAGTGGCAGGGCACCATCTGTTATGAATGTTCTTGCTTTGATTGTCTGCATTCACAGTGGGTAGATAAAGTAGCCTATGAGGCCTTTACCATGTTTATGATTCTATCCATGCCAGTTACATAAATATCTCTCCTTATACATAACTAGCAATAAGGCCTGTTGTGGAAATAAATACAATGAACTCTAGAAAGAGGCTCTGGGAGAGTGCCAAGGCCTTGGGCACTCAGTGTCAATGTGTTGTGGCAACCTCAGCAGGGTATAATGACACATAATCCACCATTTTCTGCAGAGGAGAGCAGTTGTAATTTTGAGTGATCTCCAGCCCTCGCCTGGAGATTGGCAACAATTGTTACCCAGGAAGAAATGGCTGGTTTGGGGGTGGACTCTATGGCATTGTACCTGTCTGAGGTCCCACCCCTCCTCAAACCTCACCCTCTCCAGGCTCCACCCCTCAAATCTCCATGAATTTCCCAACCTGGAGTTGGCAACCCTATCTCCATCCCAGCCAAGCATCAACCTGCCATTATCTGCCCCTGTGATGTCAGCTTTCCATCTCGTCCCCCCCTCCGCCCTAGAAGGGGGAGGGGAGGGGAGGGGAGGGGGAGGAGATGCAAAATGCCCTGCTGAGTTTGCCACAGCACATTGATGCTGAGTGCCCAAGGCCTTGGCACTCTCCCAGAGCCACTTTCTAGAGCTCATTGTATTTATTTCCACAACAGGCCTTATTCCACATATTCAATAAACCACATTTTCTTTGCAACTTACTATCATTCTATGGAGAAAGTACCTGACAAACAATCTGAGAAATCAAAATACATAATGGAACTTAGAACTTGGATAATTTTATTCACCACTAACAGTATATCAACAACAATCACAGATAGTGGGTATACCTGGTCTCCATTCAGAATCGTGTGGAAATTGACAAAGAGATCATAAGAAAAACTGCTGCACTAGACCATAGTTCTATCTAGTTTCATATTCTATTTCCATCAGTTGCTAGCTAAATACTTCTGGGAAACTGAACTTTAAGACATCAAACCAGGCCCTTAGCCAGGATTTTGTGGCTTGTGGCAAAATATTTTCTGGTGGGGCTGAAATTCTCAGTGAAGAAAGAAAAGTCAGAATTCTGAGGATTATGACTCAGCCAGTCCTTTCTCTCTGAGTCTTCTCAAGTGGTCTATTCTACACACATGTTCTTATTAGCAATCACCCATAGCCTATTAACCATTTAGCCAAAAGAAAGTTGTTACCACGGTAGATCTCTAAACTGCAAGCTGTCAACCACTTTAAATGAGAGTTCTCAATTGCTCCAAGTTAATCACTTCTGCCAGCCTAAGCAACAATTCTGATAACAAGCTGGCAGGTAGGGTGGATGACTTATATAGTCAAGAAAGCTAACACTTAGGCAGAAAAACTCTCTTAAAGGAGACCAGTTTCTTGACACAGAGTTAGAAAGTATCCTAGAGGTCACCTACTCCAACCTCCTTGCTCAGTGCAGGAATTAGTCAACTACAGACCTCCACTTTGCTGAAAGGAGAGCACACCTTTTAAAAAGTGTTTTTAAATTATTGAAAAAAGCATTTACAGGAGAAATTCTTGCGGTGCTATGCCTTTAACAAGGCCGCAGAGCCCCCAAGAGCCCCACCGTGACTAAAGGCCTGCATCAAACAACTGTCATACCCCTGTGTCTGGCCCCAGAAACAAGTACTGAGAAATATTGCTTCTTAAATTAGAATTTCCATATAGTTAGCATTGCCCAGGAACTGCTAATAGACTTCCCTCTACCTATTTTTCTACACCATGCCTAGTTTTATAAACCCTAAACATTCTCTTAATTGCCTTATTTTGTAAACTAAAAGCACCTCAAACGTTTTAACATTTCTTTGAGGGAAAATACTCCAATAATAACACAAGAAGAGATATAATGCCTCCTATGGTAAAGTTTTCATTTGCCCATCACAATCTCAATATGCTACCCCCCCCCCCAGGTTGCCTTCCCTTGCCTTCCCTAGATGCTGGAAGATGTTGATCTTCTGCGTTAATATTCAGATACTATGCCTGAAATGCAATTTAGCCAGGTATTGCTTCTGCCTTATTTAATGCCTGAGTGAAAGTTCAGTAGCTTTATTAGCATATAGACTTGGATATCACAGATGTATTCTGCTAGCAATGGTGCTTTTCTCTGAAGTGGTTCTTGGATCAGGGGAAGGCTATTTGTGGTAAATGGAAGCACCACAATTAGCAGAATGGATCTGTGAGATCCAACCCATAATTTTCAATATCAGTTATTGAAAAGAGGACAGAGATGGTCTGGTTTCCATACAGATGTATTACTTTCTGCTTACCAATACATTCTGCAGCTTTGTTTTCTAAGTAGCATCTGGCAAAGTCTTCAAAGGATTATTAAATTCTAAGTATTATTTCCTTCAACTTCACTAGTTGCTTCTTTAATGACAGATTCTTTTTGTGCCCATTAGCCATAGAGTTTGGTCTCCTGTGAAAGCTATCAGCAGGTATATCACAGTACTGTTCAAGCCCACTAATTGTCCCACCATTACTTATGTTTGTTCTTGAAACTGCCAACAGATGGGTAATGTTCTTCCAATGGAACAGTTACCTCCAGGCATGCATGCTGGCAACGTACCATGAAATGCTTTGTTTGTCCCTTTTACTGCTTCTTGATGAGGTGGAAAAACAGTCTCAAAGTTTAGGAAAACTACTTCATTCTACACATACATTTCAAGTACTAGAAGGGCAGAAGCTATGGTCATTCTCTTAGAACCATCTTTCCAATCATTTTTAAGTATTTCCTGGTATTATTCCATGGTATTATTTATTCTAAAAATATGTTATGACAATGTATACAACAGAATTACTAAGACATCAGGGGAGAAAAGGCTGGACAACAAACTAGCCAGAGGCCACCATTTTATATATCTTTTGAGTGACAGAGGAATTGACAAAGGGGACATAGCTGATGTGAACTGGATATACACACTCTTAGATATCATAATCATTAATCTCTTGGATTTTTCTTTGTAGACAAGACAATCAGGAGGTGAATGATCAGCCTTGTGCTTCAGTGATTATTCATCTAATTGGTTTTCTTGTCCATACAGGAAAATGCAGGATTTATTTATTTATTTATTTATTTATTCGTTCAACTTTATATCCCGCTCGAATCCCTTGTCTATGGGTCTCTGAGCGGCTTACACGTCGGTGCTAGTCACCATTTTATTGTCTTCTAACTAGGGGCACATGTGTTGTGGGGTGGGGTAGCCTACCGGCACCCCTATGGTGGTGGCTGGTGTTGTTCCTTTGTTGGTCTGCTCTGGCAAATCGTTCTTTCTGGTGCTCGGGCTGCTCTTCCTGGTGGGGTTTCTTCCTGGTGGGTTGCTCTTCCCAGCGCTTGGCGGAACTCTCTCAAGGCACGCGACTCCGCCTTCTTCTCGCCTCAGCTATGTCCTTTCCGGCTCTGCTGGGCTTAGCGTCTGACGTCATCGCGCGCCTGTTTCCTTTTGGCGGTGGCCACTTGATGTTTCCTCTCTCGGTCGCCAGGGATCGCTCCTTCTGGATTGCGCCCGCACACACCGCCGCCGCCGCATATATCATCCACACAGGAACCGACGCCTCGCCGTTGCCACTGCCATCTCCAGCCGTCTTCAGCCACCACACTAGGCAGGGGTGCCCCCCACCCTACTAAGGGCGGGTACCCATTTATCTACTTGCAATTAAGTTGCTTTCGAATCGCTGGGTAGGCGAGGATGTCAATGATTATAATAGCACAATATGCAATTGCACAATAGGACAATAGCAGTGACATATAGATCTTACCTTAGAATGGCATTTCCATGTTCTAAGCATGATATGCCAGTTTAACTGCTAAGACATAAAGATTCTAACCTCATAAGCCACACAACTGTCACTGGCATGGCGGCTTTTGTGTACACTGGCATGTAGCAATCATTGTCATGTGTAGACTGTGCAGGCCAAGAAACAGCACAGAATATTGAATACACTGGAAAATTTCACATTACTCTTTTAAAGCCATTTTTAAGCCATTATTGTACCATCTTGGAGTAAACGGGTACAGGGCTGCCATTTCACACAGCCTTTCCCCTACCGGTAAGGAGCCATCTCTGAAGCAGTTTGGCATTTCAGACTTTGTTTTCTCACCCTTTTTCACCCGTGCGGGCAATCTCCATCTTTTTTTTTTGAACATTTATTTTAGAGTGCTATGGTGCTATAGCGCTATGGCGCTATAACAAAACATCAAAACAGCAACCCCATTGGAATGCCTGGACTCCACTGGGATACATGAGATGGCTACATCTGCCACCTGGAAACAAGTACCTCATTGGACTGCAGGCTTTGGCAGGAAATCGGGGCATCAGTGATTGGTGTGATAGATGTTGCTAACCCTTCCATGCCCACTGCTAGCTTTAACAGAATACTAGCTTTAACAGAATACTAGCTTTAACAGAACTCAGCACTGTGTCTTAAAGCATTCTCCCCTCCCCAACCTCCTGTTAAATACTATTTATACAACCAGCCTGAAGAAGCATTCTGGTGAACTCAAACATTCACATACTGTTGTGTATCATAGGTTGATCCTAATAAAAGGTATTACATGGATTGTGTTATAACATTTTTTTAAAAAATCACTTAATAGTACCTTGCATGCAGCTGACCTGGTGACCCCAGCAAAGAGCTTCTGAGGCAAGTGAGAAGCAGAGGAATTTTGCCATTGCCTTCCTCTGCAGAGTCTTCCTTGGTGGTCTCCTTTCCAAATACTGACCCTACTTAGCTTCTGAGATCTGATGAGACTGGGCTGTACCTTGCTGCCTTCCCTCCCTAATTAGAACAGTCCATATATTAATGAATTTTCTCTATGATCAGCACTTAAATGTAGATTTGACATCTGATCTTCAGTCTGATGAAAGGGTTTTAGTTGGTATCCCATTAATTTAAAAATGCTTGGAGCAAGAAAGTCTTAAATCATTGTTTCTCAAACTGGTACTGGGAATCTCAGTTGGGGTTGGCCATGAGGATATCCAGGGAATTGTGCATTCTTTTTTAGTAAAGTGAGTGAGCCCTTCCCACACCATCTGGGTAGCATGAAACTGAGAAACCTTTGTATTTTTGTCCAATCAAGGAGGCAGCATGTTGTTAGCCAAACTGCTTTATGTTCAGCAGATGGCAACTAAATTTAACGTGAGTTCTTACCAAAGTTTACGGAGGTCCGAATCCACCCCAGGTAGGTCCCAGTGAAAGAGACGATACTGGTTTTTTTCCAAAACAAATTGTCTTTTTACTGAACAATATCAAAATCACATACACACAAAGCAGAATCACACTCACAAGCAATCAAGTTCCTTTAGAGTTACAGAAATAGCAAAAATAGTTTCTCTTTTACTTAGGAGGTAGGTTGGCATACGTTCATACTTATCTTTCCTGAAGCCTTGTCTGATGCGATGAAAAATCGAGGGGTGAGAAAATAAGACCTAGGGATGTTGCTAATTCACACCTGCTAGAACCAGCCAGCAAGGCGTGGACCTCTTTGGCTGCGCACACCAAAAAGATCAGAAATAGACAATAGGGTTGTTTGATAGAAAGCTGGGCTATATGGGATGAAAGAAGACAGGGGATGTTGAAAGGGGATGCGGCTAGCAAAGACCTAACGCATGGTCCTCGCTTTTTATAGTTGAATCTCCAGGAGGGTGGCAACCTAAACTCACCTACCTGCAAGTCCATCCCATAACCTCACTCATTGGTGCATGTAGAAAAGGGGCATGTACCTTAGGGGTGTGGACAATATTTGAAACTCTAAACTCTATCTCATGGAAAGCCATCTGGTCAGGTGTGAAGTTCTGGCATCCTGTATCTCCCTTGATGTGCAGATAGATCTTGGCTTTCCCAGGCAAACAAGGCACCATCCAACAGGAAATAACAATTCAGATGCAGATCAGATCCATATACTGCATGACATAGAGTCCTTCAGCAATGGTGGAGTTACTTCTCCTTAGTTGTCGTTTCTGCTAACTATGGCTAAAATGTGCTTCTCTTTCCCATAAGGCTCTTGAGCTGAATGTGTGCAAACCTCATTAACATAAAATGCAGGCAAGTGTCCTCTATGTGAAATCTCTCACAGTAGGTAATGCAAGCAGCTTTCTCTATGCCTATACATGTGTGTGCACAGTTCATTTAGTGTGTGATATAAATCCATAAACAGCAAAATATCAGCAAAATATCAGTCTCTTTCTCAACAATGTGAATGGAATGCTTGCATGTGCAATCCACAAATGGGGCAAATAACATCCCTGGGGCTGTTTGGGGTCAGGAAACCATTGTGAGGGGAAGGCTGGAACCCCTCCTTTCTCTGCACCATGGTCAGTATTCCAAAGTCCTTGCAGCACTTTAAAACTGAGTTCAGCCATACAGCTGCTGTAGATGTCCATGATGATCACATATAAAATCTAACCAATAGTTTTGACCTAGATCACTGCAAAGCACTTGCCAGGAACCAGTAGTTCAGCCCTATGAAATATAAGTGGTTGAGTGACATCAAAAAGATGTACTCATCATAGTTACTTCCAGTATAAAATATAACTGGTTTCCCCACTATTTTTCAATGAAGAAAGGTTTTAGCACCACTCTGCATTGTGGTTTTTAGCCGAATACTCTGCTAACATTTTTCTATTTCTGTGAGCAATTTTGAAAGTTTTTTACCCCCTAAGCTTTCCCACCCCTGTTTAGTTGGCTGCTATCTAAAAACTATTAACCAATAAGGAAGCTTCTAGTTGTCTTTGGTACAAAGTCCTCCTCTATCAAGGGATTAGCTTGATCAGAACTTGGGTCAGGACTTTCTGATTTGTGACCTTATAGTCAGCTGTACTCTGAGATCTGACATTGTAAGTCCATGTTCAGACAAAGACACACACACACACCGCCTTTAAAGTATTGCTCATGACACAAGAGGATGTAAGCCTCTAGAGAGCATATGCATTTTGCTACGTGTGCTTAATTATCAGTGAAGAACAAAGGGAGGGCTCAGAGGGAGTGTGAATTTTTTTAATCAAAATTGGGGTCATCAGCTTGCTAAAGTATGAGAACAACTGGTTTAAGACATTGCTGTACAATGCTATTGAGTGCCTTGTATTTATGTCTTTATGCAGAGAAAACGCTTTGATTTTTAAGTTCTATATTCAGTAACTGCATCTCATTTCTATCTCATCTACTACCTATTTTAAGCTGTGTTGAATTTTTCAGCCTACCTTTGCTGAATCTAGCTGATTTGGACACTGGCAGTGTTTCCATTTGCATGTCTGTGGCATGTTTTATATTCATTCTGAGTGGATTCTTGGAAGAAGAAACTGTACAGAATAATTTCAGACTGTGTGAATAAGGGAGAGTGACTAGATCTATTGGCCTAGATCTATCAGTTGTGGAACATTATCAGTTGTGGAACATTAACAACTTTAAAAGGGATTAAAGAAACTGCTCACTTGAAATCAAAAAGAATGATAAGCAATTCAAAATTGTTTAGCATCAGTTAACGAATAAACTACAATCACATTCCTAGTCTATGTATGCAGAAACAAGATTTGGGTTATTAAAACCCAATGTGAGCTTTTATTTGACACAGTAGTCAAATGACAAATTTGCAGCATGAATCTTATCCATCAGCAATGTAACAAAGCTGGAAGGGGATCATCTGTTTATCCACAGTAGGTTTTCTTGATGCAATTACTTCTGAACTTTACTTGGCAGCATACATGCCCCTGAACATATTGAAAAATGGAAGAGTAGATCAGCCTGTATGTTGATTTTGCCATAAGAACTACCTGTATGTTGAATCTCCAAAGTCTCCAAAATAAATCCACGTTTAAAGGTTAAAGCAAAATTTATTCCAAAGCATTTGAAAGAAACAGGAACAGTTGAATTGTTAGGAATGGACACAGACCCCAGAGGGTAACATAATAAAGGAACTTTGAACCAAACTATAACTAATAGATCCCTTTCCCGCCGGCGTGAATAAGGAAGGCACTAACAGGTAATTGCATGGGAATATAATGGTTTGCCTTTCTCAAAACAGGCCCTTGGTTCACAGGCAAAAGATACCACTAACAAGCGAGCAGATAACAGGGCTTCGTCTTCTCACTCCAGCTGGGTAACCTTGAGCTGTTACAGATACCTACAAGAATAAGAATGTGCAGAACACAACAGAAAAAGCAAAGGGGGAAGGGAACACACTCAGGGAACCAGAACTCTTAATGGCAGCTCGCTGACACTGTAACTGTGACAGGACTTCCTCTAGTGTACCCCACCAACTTTGAACTGAGTAAAGCTATCAGTAGACATCAGTGCATAGCCTGAGATACCTTGTAGAATTTTGCTGCATTTTCTCATTATACACAAATGCTGGCCAATGATGTGGAGTGGGGGAATTTTTATCCAACAGTTTCCAGAACTGGAATTAAAGCATGTTAGTCCACATGTGGATGGAAAGTGTGGATTTCTGAACCTCCACATCCACATACAGTGCCATAGTCCCTCCCCCTTCTTCACACACACGCTCCCCAGTTTCTACTTGCTCTATAGATCATACTATTATGATCTAGGCTGTTAACAGTTGAATGTATCTTTACTATGCATTTAAGGTAGATACATCATTGAGAGCTGACCCAGCTGAGCTCTCAGAAGGAGCAGGAGATAGAGCTGCTAGAGGAATTAGTATTTTTATTTACTTTCAGCTAAGGTGATTTAGCTGAGAGGGTAGTGTTGGGGGACTGTGTTTGGGAGTGTGTGGGTGAGTTGTTGCAGAGTCCTGGCTGCTTGAGATAGGGTGTGAAAGGGTCATTGTGGCTGGGTGGATCAGATTGAGTCGGCTGAAGCTGAATCCAGTGAAGACGGAGGTCTTGTGCCTGGGTCAGGGTGGTTCGGGGGTGGGGATCCCACTCCCAACCTTTGGGGAGGCCTCACTGGTCCCTGCGCTGGATAAAACAAAAAAATAGTTTTCATTGTTTCCTCTATTTTATAATGTTATTGAAGCAAAAAACACGGGAACCTTCTGGACTGCCCTTCCAGAGGGGGACTAGGGGGCACCATTTTACAGAGGTTCTGGTCCTACCTAGAAGATAGGTTTCCAAAGGTGGTGCTGGGGGACTGCAGTTTAGCCTTTTGACCTTTGTGATTCTGCAAGGCTCCATCTTGTTCCCTATGCTCTTCAACATTTACATGAAACTGCGGAATAAGTTCATTCAGAGATTTGAGATGAATTGTTATCAATATGCAGATGACACTCAGCTCTATCTTATGCTTCCAGCTTATTCAAGGGAGGCTACAGAAACCCTGAACTGGTACATGGAGGCAGTAATGGATGCCAACTGATAAACTGAAGCTTAATTCCAACAAGTCTAGTGACCAGAAAATCTGACCTGGGATTAAGATGTCACTGGTTGTGGATGGGGTTGCACTCCCCTTGAAGGAACAGTTCCATAGTTTGTGGTGCTTTATTACTGGGTAAGCAGGTGGCAGCTGTGGCTAGGAGTGTATTTTACCAGCTTTGACTGGTTAGCCAGTGGCAGCCTTTCCTGGGCAGAAAAGATTTGGCCATTAGGGGGCATGCTCTGGTTTTATCTGGATTACATTACTGCAATGCACTGTACATAGTAATGCCTTAGAAAAGTGTTCAGAAACTTCTCTTGGTGTAGAATTCTGCAGCCAAGGTATTGACTGGAGTTGGTCATAGGGACCATATCATTCCAGTCTTGGCCCACCTACACTGGCTTCCAATGTCTTTCCTGACACAATTCAAGATGCTAGTGTTTACTTTTAAAGCCCCATTATGGCTTGGGAACCAACATACCTCAAGGACCTCCTACTCTCTTACAAACCTACCCAACCACTACATTCATCTTCTGAGTTCCTGCTTCTTCTGAGATTAGGTGGTAGCCATACAGGAGAGGGCCTTTTCAGTTGTGTCACCAAACTCTGGAACCCCCAGAGAAACTCATGTCCCTTTCTGTGGACATCTTCCACCAGTGGGCAAAGACATTTTTGTTTCATCTGATGTTTCCTCAATGATCCCTCCTTCCTTCTCTAGGTTTTAATAGTTGCTTTTATGTTTTTCGATGTGTATTTTAACTTGGTTTTAATTGTTTTAATAATGTGTTTTTGTTTGGTTTTAATGGTTTTTAAGATGTTTTTATTATGTAAGTTTTTATTTTTTTAGCCACCTTGGTGGCCCTGATGAAGGCAGAAAGGTGGGGTATAAATTTTGTAAATAAATAATAATACACTTTGGAATAGTCCTATACTGGAGGTCACTGATAATATATTGGACTATCTCAAATTATTACAGATGGACATGACATCAGTTTCTTTTCTGTGCATCATAGCATAGTTTTCAACTGTCACTTAATCTTTTTTCCTATGCCCGCATCTGTATTCCCCCTGCCAATATGTTTAAAGGACACGGTCATGGAACACTGACAGATTCAGCTCATTTTGGCACTTGTCCATGACATTTGCCACAATCAGCAGAATATAAGATTTTCAAGTTTAATATATGTTTCCAGGATCATCCCAGTGTGTAAATCAATTTATTTAACCAGCCTAGCAGAAAGCTAAGAGCTATCAGCTTATTTTAAACATTTTTCTTTTAAAAGAAAAAGTGAAAGACAATTTCTATACAAAATGTAAAAGATTAATAACATTTGAATATTGGGTTATTCACCAGAGCATATAAGGACTGAGATGCTGACAGGCCAATGGCTGAGGGAGTGCATTTACTGAGGCACTGACAGGCCAATGGCTGAGGGAGTGCATTTTATGTGGCCACCCCAAATCACTTTTATTAATAAGGAAGGATAGGTGGAAGAGATGAAATAGTGGTTCCCTATCAAATATCATAATGAATAGGCGAAACAATACATAAACTCAAAAAAAATCTGTTACCTTATGCCTAAAACCTTAAACTTTGGATTTATTATCTTTGATGTCTAATATTCAACCTTGTCAGAAGAAATGTAGTGTTGTTGAAAACTACATACTAGTAAAGTGGGCAGTACAAAGAGATGACAGAACCAGAAAACAAAAATGATAGCCAACTAAAATGTGGAACCTCTAAATTTAAGTAAAGAGCATTGGAGACAGGGGTCATTTTGTAGAAAAAGAGGTGCAGGAGCTCATTAGCATAACTCATTAGCATAACTTATTTGCATATGCCACACACCCTGACATCACCAGAAGTGTGTCAGAAGGCAACACTTAATACTCAGGCTCCACTGGACTGTTTTGGATTGCTAGCTATTGGGGGGGGGATGTGCATATCTGTCCTTGCAGAGGAGGGAGAGCTTGTACATGAATAAAACTTGGTCTTAAAGGTGCCACTGGACTGTTTTGGACCAGGGGGCCGAGGGGGGCTCTGCAACTTACCTGGATGTTTCTTGCTCTGACTGAGGGCTGCTGGGAACAGGGGGTGGGGCTTGTTGCATGTGCTGCCCTCTGGGCTCTTTAATGCTGGAGCTCTGCTCCTGTGCGCTCCTGCAGGAAATTACCCGTGATAACTGTCATTTCAAAACTGTGTATTCTCCATATCCAGTAAAGTTTTAGCATTGCTAGCATAGTTGTACTAATGATACTGGAAAACAGAAGTCATTACTGATGTCTTCCATGCAGACCTTGCCACACACTGAGATCAACTCAGTGGGTAGTCATGAGAACACAATCTTGGCAACAGCAACATACAGTTGGACTGCCATTCCAAGCACAATTTGTGAGGCATCCTCTTTTTGGCTTTTCATCAACTGCTTTGCACAATAAAAGAACTTTGCTGTAGATGTGGAGAAGATGCTCCTAACTTTTGAAATGCTAAAACCTGGCAATTTAACCATTGCTAGAATCGGCTAGTTTTATATGTGATGTTGTTTGAACCCCACCTTATCTCTTCTGAATCAAGGTGGCTAATAGGGATTGGCACACGCCAGGATAATGCAGTTTGTTTCAATTCGTGCTGTGCCCAGTTCATGAACCATGAACCGTATTGAACTTTTAAGTGGCAAATGAATTGATTTGGTTCATGAGGTTCATGATGTGGTAGAATGGGCCCCCAGCATGCTAGAGATACCATGCTTGCAGGGGTTCTCTGGCTGACACTCTTACAACTACCCTCGACGTTTGGTGAGGATTGGATTTATGGGGTCTGAGTTACACCCCCCCCCCAAGAAGGTGCCCCCAGGAGAGTTCTCTCTGGGGAAATGACAGGCATCGTTTGAGAAGGTCCAGGAGTATATAGAATGGCCTATATTCAAGCTAGAGACACCAAACTCTCAGGGGACCTCCCCCTGATGCCCCTCTACATGCTGTCCAAGTTATGTGCAACCTGGACTTAGGGGGGTTGCATTATAGCCTTCAAAAGAATATGCCCCCAGGAAAGTGCTTTGGGGTAAAATGTCAGGTGCAGGTTCAAAAGTGTATAGAATGGACCACCGGCAAGCTACACACACCAAACACACAGGGAACCTCACACTGCTGCCCACTCCTCTGTGATCTCTCCAAACTGAGGGCAGATTACATTTCTGGGGTACCAGTTATGGACCCCCCAAAAGGTCTGTGTGCTGCAGGCTCTGCTGGTTGATGGGAGCATGCCAGCAACCAGGAGTCTTTTTGTCTGTCTCGTCGCTGCCTGTCTCGTCGCTCAGCCCCCCCCGCTCCAGCTGATGTTGGCTCGCACGGGCGGCGACGCCTCCTCACCCCACCACCCCATGCCATCCTGGGGTTTGGGGCAAGGAGGCATTGCCGCCCACTGCCTGTAGTCAGCTCCTGCCCTGTAGGCCACTCCCCAGTGCTCCCCACAAACAAGGGGGAGGGTCCCCGCCAAAAGTTCTCTCCACCACACCCCGCTCACAGGAGCATGCCAGCAACCTGCCGTCGCACATCCACCACGCCAGGCCCAAACACTCCTCAGCCCGTCTCTGCGCCCACAGCGGTGGACACACTGAGAATGCAGCCCGAACCCGGCAGCTGGAGAAGCAGGAAAAGAGGCAGCAAAAGTAGTAGTCATCATCGTTCCCCCACAACAGCCCTAGGGGGAGATCATAGGGTCACCCAGTAAGGCAGCTTGATGTCTGAATGGGGATGGCACAGGGCGGTGGGGCAAGGAGGCTCACCGCTGCTGACCATGCGAGACGAAGCGGGGGGGCTGAGTGACGAGAGGCAACACCCAGAGAGAAAGCGCAGCTCCCCGGCCCTCCTCCACCACCGCAGCTGCTCCATCCCGGGCGCAGGGCGATGGGGAGAGGAAGAGGTGTTGCTCACCGAGAGTAGGCTCAGGGACCCAGCCGCTGTCACCTCCTTCTCCTCCGCCTACAGCCACCTGAGAAGCAGCCCCTGCTGGCGCCACCCAATTCACCCGCCTCCTCGTGGGCCGGGTGAGACACAGCCTACTGGCAGGGCTGGCTGCTGGGAGCAGGGGGCAGGGCTTGGTCACATGACCGCCCCGCCCCCTGTGCTGGTCACTCCCGGAGCGGGGCTCCGGAGAGCTCCGGCTCCATGAGACCCCTGATTATAATGCTGTTGTCCCACCTTATTATTGTTTGATACTTTGTCAGCTTACACCCGAAATAAGGAACTGTGATTGAGAAGGGTCTGTACCTCTATTAATTCTCCCTCAGAAATAGGTACCTAGGCACACTGCAAGTTGAAACAACAGATTTATTGGAATAAACAGGCAGGGGTTGGAAAACTATATTTACAAGTGAACTTTGGATAGGTTTCATAAAGAGAAGTTCAAATATATATATCCCAAACTGCTTTTATACAACACTAGAGATGTTTAGTGAGTTATTTTCCCTGGTTTATTTCAGCTTGATGCTGTTAGAGATGTTTCACTGCTTTTACTGTGATACTGAGTTTACTAGAGTCCCTTATACCTTCTTTTGAACTTGTTACTGGATGGTCACACAGACTTGAGATTTTATTATGCTTTAACCTTATTTTTTTTTAGACTGGGTTCTAGTTTACCTATCTGCCCCCTAATCCTTAAGAGCAATCACCTGATTCATCTAGCTTGAGGGACCTCTGTGCCTCCTCAAACCTTTTGTCAAATCCCTATCTTCCATAAGAAAAGTCTCTGTAAACTGGTTAATCAGCTTCCATATCCAGAATGTCTAATTCTCCACTCAAGTAGCGTTTCTGTTTTTCACACAAGGAGATTTCTCTCCACTTCTTGAATAGGTGAGGCTCTGACACTTTTTTGCCAGACTCACTGTCTTCACCCTAATTCTGTTATTTGGAGCAGCCACAACACACGTGCTCTGCTCCAGACAGGGCTTATCAGACCCTTTTTCTCTTCAGAGTTTCTCTCTAGGAATTTCCTGTTAACTCCCCTCCCTAGCTCCAACTCCAACTGATACACACAACTCCTTCCCACCTGATTTTTTTAAAAAACAGCTCAGTGTTCCATTCCACAGTAAGCTGCCTTCACCCAATCCTAATTAGCTCTGTGAGCAGTCAATCATTTTTCAGCTAGCTCACCTTTTTTCCAGCAGCATTGCCTAAAACCTGTAATTCCTTGCTATCCATCACACCCTTCCCCAGCTAGGCACTGGAAGCAAGGCAAGCATCCTCCTGCCTTTGCAGCCCCCCCCCCCCAAGTTTTCAAAGGCAGGTTTTGAAGCACAGAAAGGAAGACATCCCCAGAGTTTCAACAGTGGCTCCTCAAAGTAACCCCATGGCAGCCTGGCAGACACTCTAGCCACACAATGCAAGCAAAGGAAGCATGCCCACAACTTTCATAGACCCCCCCCCCAAGCTGAAACACAAGGTCCAGGTATAAAATGTGGGTCCTCAGGTGAGGCACCCAGTAACTAAGCTCCTCTGCTTGGTGTGAGCAGAGAGCTAGGGTGACTCAGAGCCCTGAGTCCACCTAAAACCAAAACCCCACAAGGAAGAGGTGTTCTCAATCTGGAATAAATGAATGTGCTCTGCCTTTAACAAGTTCCTTGCCTTTTTGTCTAACTGTCAACACCCTACAGAGGGGAGGTTGCAGAGATGAGATGAGGGTATATATAACATTCTGATCCCATAGAGCAGAATGGGAACTCTGTTATTGGCAGCCAGCAGTGCCTGTTAAGCTTTGGAGGGCCCCTATCAGTGTTTACAAGCCTGAAGAATTCCCCTTCCTGATGCCTTAAGCAGAGACAGTCTGGAAATGTATCCATCCATGAACCACCACAAACCCCCATGAACCACTTAAAAGTTCGTGGAAAGTTCATGCCAGGTGACCTGCCATGAACTTAAATTTGTGAACCACTCACCAGCCAAAATACATCTCAAACTTTAGTCCATGAGCCAGTTTGTGCCCATCCCTAGTATTGCTAGCAAAAGCTGCAAGAACACAGAACCATCATATGAGTTAAAAGTAATACACAATTTAAATGTATGATTAAAAAACCAATGTACACAGTTAAAATGCAGTCTGATCTGCCAAATGAGTTTACCCTTCACCAAAAACACTCTAGAATCAAACATCTTACACACCTTCCTGAATGCAGTAAGCGAAAAAAAATTTCTACACCCATTCTGGTTAACCATTACAGAGAACAAGCCAACAACAGAGAAAGACTGTGGGCTAATTGTTGCCAAGTGGACAAGTCTAACCAAGGGGAGAAGTCTGTCTGAACACACACAAGAAAACAGAAGAATCTGCCTTATACTGAATTGGAAAGCTAAAGGAAGATTATTTAAGGATTTTATGGAATTGTATTTATATGTGTAATTGTTGATTTTAACTGTATGTTTTTAAATTGTTTGTAAGCTGCCCTGAGCCGCTTCGGCGGGAGGGTGGGGTAGAAATTTAATAAATAAATAAGGATAGCACTAGAGTAACAGGTTTTGTTGATTGGCTTAATGGGATTCATCCCTCCATAAAAGCACTGCACTGGCTGCCAATAGCATACTGAATTTGCTTCAAGGTACTGTTTTTGACCTTTAAAGCTATTTATGGTCAGGGTCCGGCATACCTAAGGGACCGCCTTTCCCCATATGTTCCCCAGAGAGCACTGCGTTCAGGGGCCCAGAACTGGTTAGCCATTCCAGGTCCCAAAGATGCCAGGTTGGCAATAACCAGGGCCAGGGCCTTCTCGGTGGCAGCTCCATACTGGCAGACTGAGCTCCCGGAAGAGATCAGGGCCCTGCAGGACCTCTTACAGTTCCGCAGGGCCTGCAAGATGGAGCTCTTCCATCAGGCATTTTACTAAGGAGCCGCATCATACACCGAGGAGTGTCCCTGTGCCCTGGTCTCACCATCTTCAGCCCGCCCATGCTGCATATATATAAGTAGATCAACGGAGCTGGTGCAGGAACACCATCATTATTGCCACCTATGGAGTATTGTGTAAATTTGAAATTCTCCACTCTTGCACTTTATCTGAATATTGTTCCAGCACTTTAGGGTAACCGGTTTGTTTATGGTTTTTGGTTGCTTTTATGATGGATTTTAATTTTATTTATATATGCATTTTATGGAAACTGCCCTGAGCCTGCCACAGCAGGGAGGGCAGGGTATAAATTCAATAAATAAAAATACATAAATAAATAAATAAATAAAATTTACTTTTCACTACAGTTGGACCGAGATTAATTTCTTAGATACTATGGTCTTTGTTACATCAGAACAATGATTGGAAGTCAGACCTTTTACTAAAGTAACTGATAATAACTCATACCTACCCTTCAGATCTTATCATACTAGACTTCTCCAACATAATTTACCTTAAGGACAATTCTTGTGTGTAAAAAGGAATTCCACTTTCATTGAACATTTTGAACAGGAATGTCAAAGGCTGAATAAGCTATTTATTAACCATGGTTACCCACAGAATCTGATTGGAATAAGCAATTTACTAACCACGGTTACCCACAGAATCTGATTGGAATAAGCAGTTTACTAACCACGGTTACCCACAGAATCTGATTGGAATAAGCAGTTTACTAACCATAGTTACCCACAGAATCTGATTGAAAGTGCCACAGTGCCATCTAACGGGCACATTTAAAACAACGTCAAAGCTTTTTTAAAGATACCATCCATTCTAACAAAAGTAGCATCACCTATTTATTTATTTATTTATTTATTCAATTTTTATCCCACCCTCCCTTCCACAGTCAGGCTCAGGGTGGCTTACATTAAGGATTAAAAATATAAAACACAAACATACCTATGCCTTTAATGTTACACCATTGGCTAAGTCGATCAAAAAATAATTTTGAAACATTGGCACATTGTTCAGGATATCCCCAGATGTTCAGAAAAAACCTTTTATAGATTTTAGAAAAACTAAAAGTATAAGAAATACTTTAATTAGGTCTGATATGCTGACATGTACAAGGAGAGACTCCCCAGAAACAGGTCACCATAAATGTGGAAAATGTTCCATATGTCTACAGGTATGGGAAAGCAAAAGATTAACATTTCCAGATATTAATTTTGAGAGTGATCTAACAACATTTTCAAATTGTTCTACTGAACAGGATATTTATTTAATCAAATGTGCATATCAACTTTTATACATAAGGATGTTGGCTCGTTCTATATGTACCCATATAATAGAACACAAATCCCATATCAGAAGTCAACAGACAGATGCGCCTCTTGTCCAACATTTTGTATATGCTGGTCATAGCTGTGATGACTTAAACTTTTTGATTTTGGAAACACTTGTTACTCGTAGATGTAATAGGACTGACATTCAAAAGGCTCTGTATCACAGGGAAGCCCTCTGGATACATCCACTTGAAACTTACAGCCCATATGGCCTTAACCAATCCTTGGAATTACCATGCTTCCTATAACAGATGGATTGTCTCTTTAAATTTTTGTTCAGTAATTACCACAATAGTATAATGCTGTATTATATAGAGGGATGCTCTATTTTTTACTTAGTATGCTATACCAACTTTGAAATGAAAGAGATTGTATTCACTTTGAAAATTTGATTGGTAACTCACTTTGAAACCTATTTTTCTGTGACTTGGTAAGTTGATATACTTATTGAGTTGTCTTCCAATGATAGTAATAAATAGAGATTTGCAAGTTAAATATTTCTTTCTTTCCTATTAGAACCTTGATGGCATTTGATATTGACACTGAAGAACTGAAATATCAGTATACAGTACAGTAGGTGTGTTCTAAAAATTTCAAGAATTATTTTATTATGTTTAGTCTACAATGCTCTCTATACTATAGGTTTGTATATATTACTAAGTCCATTATTGAAGACAACATTAGTCCATCTCTGAAGAAGGCAACTGAAACAAAAGACCTATTCAGAATCTTTATTAGGACTTGTGGACTTGTAATAAGATTTGTGGACTTGTGATATTTGTAATTAATTGCATGATGTATTATGAATTTCTGTCACAAAAATATCACCTGTGAAGCTTATGTATGAATGTAATGCCATACAAGAATTGATAATACATTAGATATAATTTTTATTAACATTTTTCAGTTTTCTTCACGCTTGTTATACTGAATTGGACCATCAGTCCATCATGGTCAATATTATCTACTGAAACTGGCAGCAGTTCTCCCGGATCACAGTTGAAGATCTTTCACATTACATACTGCTCCAGGCTTTGAAACACTCAAAAGGTCTTAGACTTGAATTTGTCATGGGCTGTGATGAGGAGGAGCTGACGGCTTCAGCAGAACCCACACCTGGCCCCGCTGAAGCACCAGAAACTGACAGTTTGCCGTTGCTGCCCACATCAGTAACAGCTGATGAGGAACAACTACCAGCAGACAGCCCCCCTGACTCGCCTCTGCAGGTTGCTTGCTTAAGGGACCGACTCCACCATGACTTGGTGTCTCAGTGACAGGAAGCTCGCGACACTTGGCCGCAGACGCAGCACACTAATTGGAAACAGCAGCACAGGGGTATTTAGCTCCCCACTTTAGGCCAGCTTCTTTGTGGGAGCAACTAGTCGATCTCACAATGCTCTTGCACCCACCCTGTCCTAGTTTCCAGACTCCACCCCTGCTTTGAACTCTTGGCTTTCTACCTCGGCTTTGAATGACTCTGCTCCTAGTTTGTGTGTTGGACTTTCATTATCGGCTCCTGCTCTACTCCTGCTCGGCTTTGACCTCGGACTGAACTTGGACTCCCTCTGCATGCGCCCAGCCCCTGACAGAATTAGCCCTAAGAGCAAATAGGTAACCAAAGCGATCAACACAGCACTACAGTTACATATTCCAAGTGGCTGACCCAGAGTGTCTTGCCACTCCATTTTATATGAACTCTGAGTTCAAAGGCGGCTCCACATGCAGCATGTTACAGTAGTCTAATCCAGAGGTTATGTTGGCATGGATCAGCAGGGTTAGGTTGGCAGAGTCTTAATAGGAGGCAGGCTATGAGTCTGAAGTAACTGGAAAAAAGGCTTCCTATCAGCAGTACTGACCCAAGGTCACACCAGCAGCTGCATGTGGGGAATCAAACCCAGTTCTCCCAGATTAGAGTCCACACTCTTAACCACTACACCAATTAAAATAAGTTATAATATAACATTAAATTAAAACATATAAACAAACAAAACTAGAAGGAGGGCCAATAATCATGACATTAGACCATAGAAACATCCATTTGGGAGGGGGCCTCCCCATATTTCAGTAGGGACTCCAGCAGGGCATGTCCCCCAGCATGGCAATAGGGAAGCAGCTTGAATATTCACCCATATGATTTTTCCAACATATATCTGAAGCAGGGAGCTCACAAAAGCTCATACTGAAATAAATGTTGTTAATCTTTAAGTAGCCAGTGTACTTTTGTTTTTATTTCATCTTGATAACTGAGAATGTAACCCTGATTCAGCATCTATGAATCCCTCAAACAGTTATTTAGTTGGCTACCCTACTCTCTTCCTATATTTCAAAGGAAATGAAAATTGTTGTGCTTTTCTTGTAACGTAGGTTTGCCCTCTGAGGGCAGTCTGTTAACAGTTTACAGCTCTCTGATTAATTTTAGTGAAGACTCCTATTTGTACTATGTGCCAAAGGATTAATACAAGTAACTCCTATTACTGCTAATGGGAGCAATCTACTTAAATATTGTGAAAATAGATGGGACAATAGCCATTATTTGTGTAAGAACAGTTAGCAAGTATTGTAAACTGCATGGAGCCCTCAGAAAAATTCATGTTCTATAAGTCAGTGTTTGATTGAAAATGACATTTCAAGGAAGTGTATTTCTTGTCCTTTTAATTATTTCTCTCTCTCTAAGCTTTGATGATGTTTATGATTTGTTTGTTTGAGTTTCTATGTAATTGTTGATAGCATGAGTATATCTGCTGCAACAGCACTTTAAGGTACTTTTTTCAATTAGTGCAATATTGCCATTAAATTAAAATGGCTATTAAGTTCCCAACACAAATCTAACAGAGGGATGAAGTGTAATGTAGGACAGTGGGACTGTTTTGGTTACATTAACATTATGACCTTTTAAAGAGACAATTTACATAAACATTGTTATCTGCACAAATGAAATACAGATTAAAACTAGTTTCCCATTGGACTCATTTTTGTGGCATTTAAATGCAGCCTTTCCAACCACAATGTACACTTCTAGAATCATGGTGATGTGTAGTGGAACTGCTAAGACTAGCAGTGCAAATGTATGGCTCAACCAGTGAAAAGCCAGTTCACATATGTTTTCAGAAACTGACTTGATGGTAATATGCCTTACTTGATGAGTGTCAGGGAAAACTACATGTGATTTTAGAGTTCAATGAATGGATCTCTAGATGTGTTATGTAGACCTAAAAAGCAGCTGTCAGTGGGCTCACCAAAGACTGGGTTCATGACATGGATCAACGTGCTAGAGTTTAGTTCTTCCCCTTACTGGGGCTTTACATTAATTTCACCTTCAGAGTGATTTAAGCCCTGGTAGGGAAGAAATAACTCACAATATGGGCACCAGCCCTTTTTTTTTCCTTAGCAAAGTTTAAAGCAGCTGGAAGAGCACATTTTTAGTTAGAGAAAGAGCCCATCTGTATTCTCAGCCTTACTAAATGATGAGCCCTCAGATAGTGTAGACTCTAATTTAATGCAGTCCTTTTGTGCTTTCTCAAAGGAGGAGCAGACTGGGAAATTGTAAAGAAAATCTGACGCAGATTACCAAGACTCAAAAAGGGATGACATTGGAAGTACATTTGCTTATAGATAAAAAAACTCTCTTATGGATCATCAAAATTGGAAATTGAGCCCTCATCTAAATCTTCAGGGGGGACTACCTCTTGCTTAGCTAAAAATTATTTTGTGAATTACCCCTCCTAAAGAGTTACCTATATCTGCTATGTTTAAAGAGCCAGTGGAAATTCACTCTGTACTCTTGGAACCTATTGCCATAATTTGATCTGTTAATGTCAGTGTTAACCCCAGCACTGATTTAACCATTCACTCCTGGGCTTGACTGTCTCCTCCAATAAAAATGTTATGTTGGAATGTGTTTTTTAGGCAAGATTAACATGATTGCACACATTCTCCTAGAGTCTCCTGTATATATTAACCTTAAGAGACACTATATTTCACCATGTTTGTCAGCCAGTTCTGATTTAGAGGCTTATGAGATAGCTGCATCTTTTTTTGCTGATAAGGACCCCCCAAAAAAACTCTAGCAGTTACAATTTTTTTCCTTTTGTCTATTGGGTAACAAATTATTAGTAACCAGGAATAAGGCCTGTTCTGGAAATAAATACAATGAGCTCTAGAAAGAGGCTCTGGGAGAGTGCCCCGGCCTTGGACACTCAGTGTCAATTTGGCATGGTGACCTCAGCAGGGTATAATGACACAGAGTCCACCATTTTCTCCAGAGGAACTGATCTCTGCTACCTGAAGGGCAGTTGTAATTTTGAGTGATCTCCAGCCCTCACCTGGAGATTGGCAGCAGTGGTTCCCCAGGAGGAAATGGCTGGTTTGGATGATGGAGTCTATGGCATCGTACCCTTCTAAGGTTCCACCTCTCCTCAAACCCAACCCTCTCCAGGCTCCACCTCTCAAATCTTCAGGAATTTCCCAACCTGGAGTTAGCAACTCTATCTCTTTCCCAGCCAAGCATCAACCTACCGTTATCTGCCCATGGGATTTCAGCTTTCCATCTCCTCCCCCTCCCTCTTGGAGAGCATTTGTAATTCTAAGTGATCTCCAGCCCTCACCTGGAGATTGGCAACAATGGCTCCTCAGGAGGAAACATACAGTCTTTCTCTGCAACGGGGACCAAAGCAGCTTACATCATTCTCTCCCCCTTTTGACTTGCACAACAACCCTGTGAGGTAGGTTAGGCTGACTGGTCGAAAATCACCCATTCAGCTGCCACATCAAGAATCTGGGTCTGGCAGACCCTGCTCTGAAGCACTAACTGCTATGCCACACTGGCTGTGGTATTGCCTGGTATCACAACTGAACTCCAGACAACAGATCTCTCTCTCCCCCTAGAGAAAATAACTGATTTGGAGGGTGGACTCTATGGCATTCTGTTCATCTGAGGCCTGTCCCCTACCCAAACCCTGGATTCCATAGACTTCAGCACAAAATCTCCAGCACAAAATTTCCACTAGGCAACCCTAGTCAGGACTGGCCCCAATGAGTTGCCCACAAAGGTTTGGAAAGGGCTTCATTCCTTTCTCTTATTTACTGATAGAACCAAGCTTGGATAACTAGCAACAGCCACTGAGGGGGAAGTTAGTCTTACAGGAACCAAGCAGGAGAACTATCTTCATCAGGAGAGACAGCCATTTGGCAGTTATTCTGACAGGGAACAGTGGCTGAGGTGGCAATGGGTGGGGAAGAGGAGCAGACCCAGCACCCAGCCGATGGCACGGAATTACTCTTGAGTGGTGGTTGATGAGCCAATGGCCAATGGAGCACACAACATAGCCAATGGGAAAGCTGGAAATGGCCAATGCTTTGAGAGAATTATATATATACTAGGAATAAGGCCTGTTGTGGAAATAATTACAATGAGAACTAGAAAGAGGCTCTGGGAGAGTGCCCAGGTTTTGGGCACACAGTGTGAATTTGCTGTGGTGACCTCAGCAGGGTATAATGACAGAGTCCACCGTTTTCTCCAGAGAAACTGATCTCTACTACCTGAAGAGCAGTTGTAATTTTGAGTGATCTCCAGCCCTCACCTGGAGATTTGCAACAATGGTTCCCCATGAGGGACTGGATGGTTTGGAGGGTGGAGTCTATGGCATTCTACCTGTCTGAGGTCCAACCCCTCCTCAAACCCCACCCTCTCCAGGCTCCACCCCTCAAATCCCCAGGAATTTGCCAACCTGGAGTTAGCAACCCCATTTCCTTCCCAGCTAACCATCAACCTACCATTATCTGCCCCTCTGACTTCAGCTGGCTTCTGCGCTCCCTCCTGCAGAGCAGTTGTAATTCTGAGTGTTCTCCAGCCCTCACCTGGAGATTTGCAACAATGGTTCCCCATGAGGGACTGGATGGTTTGGAGGGTGGAGTCTATGGCATTCTACCTGTCTGAGGTCCAACCCCTCCTCAAACCCCACCCTCTCCAGGCTCCACCCCTCATATCTCCATGAATTTCCCAACCTGGAGTTGGCAACCATATCTCCCTCCCAGCCAATTGTCATCCTACCGTTATCTGCCCCCCTGACTTCAGCTTTCCATCTCCTCCCCCCTCCCTCCTGGATAGCAGTTCTAATTCTGATTGATCTCCAGCCCCCACCTGGAGATTGGCAACAATGGTTTCCCAGGATGGAATGGCTGGTTTGATGGGTGGAGTCTATGGCATTGTACCTGTCTGAAGTCCCACCACTCCTCAAACCTCACCCTCTTCCACCTCCATCCCTCAAATGTCCAGGAATTTCCCATCTGGAGTTGGCAACCCTATCAGGACTGGCTCCAAATGTGTTTTCTCCCAAAGCCCAAAATAGGTGACAGGACCAAGTTTAGTTGCCTACCAACAGGCACTGAGGGGAAAGTAGGGTTGCCAGCTATAAGGAGGGAAATACCTGGAGATTTGGGGGGTGGATCCTGTGGAGGGCAGCATTGGGGGGGGGGCAGAAGGACTCAGCAGGTATAATGTCATAGGGTCTACCCTCCAAAGCAGCCATTTTCTCCAGGGGAACTGATCTCTGTCATCTGGAGATCAATTGTAACAACGGGAGATCTCCAAGTCCCACCTGAAGATTGGCAACCCTAGGGGAAAGTCAGCTACACAGCAGGGGGTTGAAGAGAATGGTTTGATGGCCGCTGGGCCAAGATTGGCAACAATAGTTCCCCAGGAGGAAATGGCTGGTTTGGAGGGGGGGGGCTGTACCTGTCTGAGGTCCCACCTCTCCTCAACCCTCAACCCTCTCCAGGCTTCACCCCTAAAATCTCCAGGAATTTCCATACCTAAAGTTGGCAACTTTATCTCCTCCTCTCAGCAGTCTCTTCCTAGGCAAAATTCTGTCTTTCTCATTAGCACATTCTAAAATGTGCTTGAAATATGACAATTGTCTTTACATCCTTGTTAAAAAGCAGGCAGCCTGTTTTGATGTTTTGCTGTCAAAGGTTTGGATCTTAAGAATGGAGCAGAGTTTATAGAAACAACCTTGGCTGTCTCTGACCTCCCCCTGGAGCCTTCTGAAAAGCTGTTCCTGAATTTTTAAGCATCCCTGTTCATGCATGGCAGTGGAGTAGAGGCTTCAGCCGG
>NW_015166440.1:46540-80491 GCF_001447785.1 Gekko japonicus | reverse complement strand
CAGGAAGGGGATTTGAGAGAAATCTCTTGTGCACACTTGGTTTTGTGAGCTTTTGCATAAACAGAACAATAACTTGCACAAGAGGCATGGCAAATTTTGCCCTCCAACTGCAGCCCCTGGCACCAGTTTCTTGCCATTCCTAATGGTCCCTTAACCCCCAAGAGCATTTTGCAGACAACTCAAGACAGAAAAGAAGGCAGCAAAGTTCTTCTGTGAATTCCATTCTGTTTACCATCTTTAGGATCTACTCCACTTAGCAAACTACAGATTTTGCTATATCCTTCACGTGATTTCTATAAAATCATACCATTTGGCATCACTTTTCCTCCTTTTTATTTTACAACCTATTAAAAAGTCACTTAGGGATAGGGAAAAATACATTTGAAGATCTTCTAAACATTATCCACTTTCCCGCCTTTATGATTACACTTTTCAGTGGGCTAGATCCCACAAATCTATTTGCCTAAAGTGGTATTTCAAGTCAAGTAACCTTCCACAAACACTGTTAGGGGAATGGATCTGTGCAACCCAACCCATATCTTGTAACCTACAACAGTGAATTCTTTCACATATTCTAAATCTTTGTTTATCCCCCTCACTCCCTATATTGATCATTTTCATAATATTCTACAAAAGTCATTAATGGTGGGTTCTTTTAATAATTGCAGTGATTTTTGTATGGCACTCAAGAAAATGAATATTGATGTGGTCGTGTCAAGAACGTATAATCTAATAGAAGGCAGGTGCCTTATGGTACAGAAATCTCATCAGTCATTCATCTGGTTCAATTGAACTGTGCCTGTTGAGAGTGATTGGATTATTTTTCTTGCCTGTGTATGGCATTTGTCAGTACAACTGCACCTGAAAATACACAGGGCCTTCTCTGCTCTGTTCAGACTTGAGTAAGAAACTTGACAGATTTGTTGTATGGTTCAGTGCTTATTGTAGGGCTGAAAGCTGTCGTTCCCAAGCTTGTTTATCAGGTGCAATTTTGAAAATGATTCCATTTTCTGATCTGGGAATCATATGTACTTTCTGATGTCCAGCTGTCTCTAGTTCTAAAGGAATGCCTGAATTAACAACCGAGTCTTTCAATTCCTCCCTTCATCTCAAGAGTGCATAGGATCACCCTTATGGGCTCTTCCATCAGTGTTGTGCCATAGCATGTATCTGGGTTCTGTCTAGACTCACTCATACTTGGTGGACAACAAACATGAAAATCAAAAAGCTACATATTTTACAGAAAAATTCAATCCATAATATCATGCAATATGCATGGCCTACTTGTAGAAAACTTCTTTTCCTGTGATAGTTGATTGTGCAATTAATATCCAAAATTAAATACTACAAACAGTTGGGCTTTTGTCCATCAAATTCTGTTAAATTCCAAATTTAATGTTTTCTTAAGCAGTGGGCAATCATTACTATGGAAATAACATTTATTAATTCATTTATTATTAATTGGACTTTTATCCCACCCTCCCCTGCATTGCAGAAGTCAGGGCGGGTTGCAACAAAGGATAAAACAATCAATTAAAACTTCATTCAATATTAAAACTATAGCAGCAATTATTGTATACCAGATTGCAATCCAGCACAGTTGGGGAGTGCTCCCAAACGTTTCTGCATATAGAGGCACCCATGATGACCCAATTTCTGAACAGTGGGCAAAGGTTATCAATACAGACCTGAATTCCAACATGCTGCCTCTGTTGCCTTTGTAATTTAAACAACAGAACTGAGAGAATGGTATTCCAGCTAGTTGTATATTGTAAATGACAAAGCTCCCATCCCTGGTGAAACTATGCCTAAGTATGTGTGAATGAAATGTGCCTATGTGCTTCCCCAGTGTCTCTCCACCTCCACATCCTTCCCTCCTTTTGTTATCTTTCCTCTGTCACATTTTAGATTACAGTTTCTTAGAGCCAGTGCTTTTTTTTTTAACTGCCAGTACTCATATATAAGGCTGTGCCAATTTCAACCGACTCCTCTGCAAATTGCCACTAGGCTGTTCTTGAGGGACCACTCTCTCTTACTCTGGCTGAGTGGGATGGCTCAGCACATGAGGATCGGGACATGGGAGAGCCCCCAGAACAGGCAAGTTGAGTCCCATCACACATTAAGACCTCCTGAAAAACCTGTTTAGAGCAAGGACTGTCTCTATGAATTCTTGAAAGTTCCAGACATATTTAAACCATAAATAATACTGCTTACGCCTTTTCAGGCCCTTCCGTGGACAGCAATACAAGAAAAAAAGAAAGAATAGCAACATTGGGCTACTTTAAAGCAAAACATTACTACAAAGAACCATGGGGGGGATGACAAAGTCACTGAGTTAATTTTATTGGGATATTTGGTTAATATAGCAGAGTTTTACCCAGTCACAGAAGCATGATACTAATACAGTAAATAATTCTCCCAAAAATATATATTGCAAAAAAAGTAAACTTACATTTATTCAAGTAGATCTTGTTCACATTCAGGTTGCAGTCAAAAGGAGAAAGAGAAGCCTAATCTAAAGAGTACAGAAGCCATTGCACCTTTCCATCATATATACTAAAGTTTCAAACCTGCCGATGTTGCATTGCATACTGAGGAAGTCTGAATACTCATCTCTCTTACAGAAAAACAGTACTGCTGGCTTCTCTATGAGCATTCAGTGTGGTTCAGATTTTTTGTCACATGTCTACACCTCATCCCACTACTCCCACCTAGGAATCAGAACAGATAATCCTTCTATCTTCCCAAACCATTGTGAGATTGTTTCCCTCTTGCAAGAGTTCAACCATAATTTTGTTTTCAACAAAAGTGACAAGCTCTCATGAGGAGTATTCTCACAAGAGTTTTGGAACAGACATGCACTGCTTGCAACAATACGTTTAAAGATTATTGGGGGGATTATCTGAGGGGGTGGCAGTTGGGAAGGTGAGCTTAGAGGGAGCATTGGTGGTGACTGCTTTATCGTATTGTATTGTATTGTATTGTATTGTATTGTATTGTATTGTATTGTATTGTATTATTTGTTGTGTATTGAAAACTATGTTAAGCTTGAGTCTGAACCAGGATTGTAAATAGACCAATCAGAGCTGCACAATGTTCTGGAGGGAAGCACTCTGATTGGACCTTATCTGTAAATAGTTATTGGTTGTTAGCTGACATGTGGACATGGCTACCTAAGCCCAGACCGTTAAAAAGAAAGCCTGTTACTCTGTTTTTGTCTCATTCTGATTTCTTCTGACTTCCTTAATAAAGCTGATTCACTGTTCACTAGCTGTGTTGAGTCTCATATTATATTATATTATATTATATTTCTTATGTATGGTCAGAACCATATCCATGCTGCACCGACCAAAAGATTCAGATCTGGAACCCCTAGGAAATTCCTGCACTTTAGGAGTAAGCATGTCTTCTCCAACTACAACTCAGTGAAGAAGGAAGAGATGGCAGCAGGACTGTAGAGGACATATCCCAAAATAAGCTGCTGTGAAGGAGGCAATTGTATTGCAGGTAGTATACAAAATGAGTCAGCTGTTCATTGCATACAGGCTATGGCCAGCATGGTTTATCATACTTTAGAGTTCTGCAATCTGATGGGTATTTATTTTTTCAAGTTTCCAGTTTCATCACATTAGTGGTCCATTTTTTGAATGCCTAGTCAGGAAACTACAAAAATCATCACACATCCATACATGGCCTCAAGCATCTCTTTTGATAAGAACTAAATGTTGGCCAAGATGTTAGGATTATTTGCCAATTACCTTTTCCAGAACTGACATGCCATTATCCATTTCAGCAGAGAAACAAACAACATAGTGAGCTTTCCTCTGCTTCCATGAAACTGGGCTTTGGAACCCCAATTACTTATGCCCTGGATCAAATTAAAAAAACATATGATTTAAGTGTTTGGTTAGCTTGTTTAGGGAAATTAGCTATGTGGCAGGGAAGACCAGAGGGGTACAGGGACTGCACACCACTTGTATACCAAGGTGCAGCACAGTAGGAAGACTCCAGATTTGAAGAGAAAATTAAATAAATTTTATTGAAGAATGTCCCTAATTACAAGCACACTAAGCATTCAAAAAGAACAAGCAATACAGAACTAAGAAAGCAGAGGTAATTGATAGGGTATAGAGGGGTCAATCATGGGGTGATACACCTGTCCAGATGTGCAGGGGTCCATGGAGATGAGATTATGGCCCAAACCAAAGGTTTGGGGTGAACTGCCATTTGACATCAGGGGCAGACACACACAATCTGAGGCCATGTGCTTTGATGGATATAGACATTGGAAAACAATGCAGACCAATGGGAGGCCTTGGGGGCTGGTCTCAGGAGAGAACAATAGATTTTCTAGACCAATAAGGAGTCCGTGGAGGGGCAGGCCCTAGGTGGGACCAGTGAGCTTTCAGAGGGGCAAAGTCTAGCTGCAGAATAGCCCTGATGGGTCTAGCCAGGTGCTGGATGGCTAGTTGAATGGGTCTTGATGGCCACTGATGGTTCCCAGATTTACACAAAAAGGGGGAGATGGGATAAACGCCAGGAAGGATCAATAATTTGAATGTTTGATTAGTTATCTCGGTATCCTGAGCGATGGGGTAGGAAGGACAGGTGTTGAGACAAAGGATTTATAAGAATCAGGAAAAGTACTATGTGCAGAGTTGGAGACAGAAGGGCTGTGTGCCAGGTAGCAACTGAATAGCTTTAGAAATGCAGATACCTGATGGAACTCACCATTGTTTCTTATGCATACTTTACTGGGGGGTGGGGGGGGAGACTGGAGATTTGCACTGAGGCCTGCCTTATGAAACCTGAAAATGGAGACCCTTTTCTCAGGGCTTTGGCTTGCTCTGTGGTGCACACTGAGGATACTTTCTTTTCTTTTTAAAAAATTATTTGTTTATTATTATTATTGTTTATTATTTTTCCACAAACATAGATAACAGATATTAATAGATATGTATTCACTTTGTGAGTAACTTTCAACAGCATTACTTCTCTTAACAGAAAATAATAAATTTACTTAAACCTTCAACCTTGATCCTTTATCCATTTATAGAACGTAGACCAAGTATCTTCAAAGATTTTCTCTTCTTTCCCTTTTAACACTGTTGTTAATTTATCCATTTCTACAACATTTAATAACTTATATATAAACACTGCCCTGTCTGGAACCTTATCTAATTTCCAATATCTTGCATACAGAATTCTGGCTGCCGTTACACTATGAATCAGAATCATTTTATCACCTTTACCATATATTTCTGGAATCACATTAAGAAGAAACAATTCTGGTTTTAATTGTATTAAAGATTAAATGATCTCTTGTACTTTTTTGTATCATCAACCAAAAACCTTTTTGCCTTACCACATGTCCACCACATATGGAAATAAGTGCCCACATTCTGCTTACATTTCCAGCATATATTTGATACTGCTGTAGAATATTTAGCTAACCTTGCTGGATAAAGATACCATCTATATGTCAGTTTATAAATATTTTCCTTATAAATCGTGGATTTGGTAATTTTAATATTTATTTCCCACATTTTAGCACATTTATCAAAATCAATAACATGACCAAGTTCATTAGCCCATAAATTCATTACTGTTTTAACCGGTTCATCTTGCATTTTAATACCAATCAATACGCTATATAGTTTTTTAATAATTTTCTCTCCAGAGTTCAGCCATAACTTGTCTATATCTGTAATTTTCTTATAGATACCTTTCTTTTCATCTTCCTTATACCTTGATATTAATTGCAATTTTCCCAGCCTCAACAATTCAATGCCGTGATTTTGTAAGGATTCTATTGATTTTAATTTATTGTTGCTATCTAAAATATTATTATAGCAACACCTTTGTTCCATATTTTGTAGCATTGGTTTTGTAAGGGCTTCAATAGGAGAAACCCATCTTGGGATTTTATTATAAAGATTACATTTAACTTCATTCCAAACCTTCAAAAGTGCTCTTCGTAGAAAATGCTGTTTGAAATATTTCTGTTCCACATTTTACCATATTGAGGCATGCCACCCCCATAACGAGGTCATGTCCTTCCAGTTTTAAAAAGTCTTACATTTGTTAACAGTAACCACTCTCTTATCCAGAGCATCGCTATGGCCTTATAATATGTGTACCAGTCTGATAAGCCAAAGCCTCCTTTCTCCCTCCTTTCTTGCAACAATTTCTGAGGATGCTTTCTTTGGCCTGACTTTCATGGGTATCTGGTTCAGGTCAGGAGTGGTGTGCCCCTGCTGTTGGGGCTTTCCTATAGTAAGGCAGCACCTCTGGGCTACAAACTCTCCTTATCTAGGTTTATTTGGGAGCAGTGGCGCAGGCGGTTAAACACCTGCCGAGTAACAACAGAGACAGCCACTATGGCTGTTCGAGAATCCACCACGGCCAGGGTGAGCGCCTGGCCCGAGTCCCAGCTCCCACCCACCCAGCGGCCCGAAAGCAATTAAAAATCAAGCAAGTAGGCAAATGGGTACCCACCCTTAGAAGGGTGGGGGGCACCTGCCTCCTTAGTGAGGTGTGTGGTGGTTGCAGCGGCGAGAACATCGATGGCGGCGGCGGCGGCGGAGCCTAGACAGCGTAGCACGGAGGAAGTAAGATCGGGCAGATCCCTGGCGGCAGACGACTGCGGTGGAGACCAAAGGCGGCGCACGATGACGTGCATTGTGAGCGCGGCGAAACCGATCAGGACAGAGCCGAGGCTGAAGCAAGCATGAAGGCGTGCGCTGAGGAACGGTCCCACCGAGGAAGCAGCCGGCCCAGTGGAAAAAAGATGCCAGAAACCGCCGAGAAGGGAGAAAAAGTCGAGCCAGAAAAAGACACAGCGGGCCCACCACACGGTGCTGGTAGGAAATCCCCACCCTATAGCATGTGGCCTTAGTTAGGATAAATAGCTCCTAGAACACTCCTGTAAACCGCCCAGAGACCGCTAGGGGTTAGGGCGGTATAATAAATAAATAAATAAATAAATATTTGTAAATTGCTTCATCCCTGTAATAGCAACAAAACAGCAAGACAACCAGATTGTTTAGATTCAGAGTGATGCAAGAATAATCACAAAGGCTATATTATTTACAGTAATTCTGTAGATACAATGTTCATGTTTTAAAAATTCAAGTTCAAAATTCTCTCTACAGTCTGATACCTTGGCCAGGATATACACATACAGGAAATCCTCAGTGTATTATCTATGGCAGCACCATGCAGATATTATAATGAATGTGTGAAGCAGTGAGATGGTTAAATATGCTCTGTTACTCCTGAGCTGCATGTGTTCAGTTGTAATGTCTGCACAGGTGGATGTATCCTGCAGTTCAGCCCAGAGCCTGTGCCTGTACTACCCAGGTTCCTGATTACATGGAGAAAATCCTGCTCATTTACACTGCCATCCTAAGCAGAGTTACACCCTTAAAAGTTCATTGAAGTCAATGCTCAGAAGGCATCTTAGGACTGTACAGCTAGATTCTCATTTAGGACATTTGTATGCATGGAGGTCAGGGGTATAGGCACTGCAGTCCTGCTCTCATATGTTCATTATCTGCATAGAGCTACAGAGCACAACAAAAACAATACAAGAAAGAACTGACTGAAACATATTTTTTTTAAAAACCACTTGCACCTACAAAGTGTATGTTTAGATAATGGCATAGAGCAAATGAGCTGCTACACCACTGCCAATTATACCTAGACAAGTACCAGTGCCTTGCTCTACAAACAGAAAGAAATTAGCTGTGCAAATGCTTGTGTATCATTTCAGGCAGATATAGATTCTCTTATTGGCTCCGAAAGGGGTTGTTTCCGCTTGGCAATGGCTCGTGGTTTTCCCATTACTGGTGCAGCTGCTGATAAGGTGCAGCAGCAATGGGATTTGCACATGGCAGGTTCCTTTAGAGTTTCCTTGCCCCAGTCCCCCAGCAGGGGTCACCCCACGTCTACAGGCCACAAGTACTTTTGGAATTGTTTAAAAAATGGTCACTAGGATATTGTCATAGCTATTTATCATTATAAAAACAGATGTAACAGAGTCTGTGAATTTCCAGCTTTCGTTTTTTTAAAAAAGTAAGTCTCAACCTAGTCCCTTCCATTGTGACAATATGCCTTTTCTCTTACATCTCTGCAAAGGAAATATCTAGAGACTTATTTTTTCTGAGGATCAATATAACAATATTCTAGTGCATTTTAAAAAAAAATTGAAAACTCCCATGGCAGTGGGGAGGAAATGGCTGCCACAGGGTCAGGGGAAATGGCTGCCTCGTGCATGGGAAAATCCAATTTTCCCCATCCACACAGCAGTCTTTACTTCAATCTTTCCCAAGTCCTTGGAGCAAAGTAGATTTGAGAAAGACTGGAGAAAAGCTGGGGAAACCTCCAATTGTAGAAAAGCTGGGGAACCTCCAAAAGTGCACCAATGTACCATGATGCTGTGCTGAAGTTAAAAAACAAACAAACCCCTGCTTCCCAAAGCATCACACTTGGGACAGATAACCCATGTGGAAATGGCCTCTCATAGAGCCATTTCCTTTTAAGCACTGATGGAGGCAATGTAGGTTTGTGTGTTTTTGCAATCTGTTGTTTTGTCTGTATTCTTATTCTGCTTATAAGGGGGCAGAGTGACAGGTAGCTGTGATTTCAGAATACTTTCTCAGGCTTCTTTTTTTTTTCATGCTTCCATGCTCAAATTTCTAATAATTTTATTGTAGAAACTATGAGGGTGGTTTTCCTCCCAAAATGAGGCAAATTTAAGATGCTTTACTTTGTAATCATTCTGTATTATAGTATTTTTCTATGTCAAATGGATATGCATTTTCAGAGTATATTTTGAATGTTGGGCTTTTTTTTTGTTTGTTCGTTGTCTGTTTCTTGCCTCATTTGTTCCATTTAGATTGCAATCCTCAGAATACGTTTCTGGAGTAAACTCCCTTGAATAAAATTATACTTACTTCCACGTAGATTGCTCAGGATTGCTCCCCTAGTTTAGTATATTCTGGATTATTCATAATTATGTAAGTGTAAAATGTATCGGTTAAATTTTGTAGCTCACATGAACTTGTCTTGGAAAATTCTACCAAAACAGGAGACAACATATGGATGCATGTATGTGTGTCTGTGTTGTCTTGTACTCTGTGCCCTGAGTCATCTCATCTGTTGTTTTCATTTCGAATTCTATGGCAGCCTGTAGGAAGCATATGGCTTGCATTATGATTTTTTTCTGGCCGACAATTATCTACAGACAATGTCTAACGGACTTGCTTATGGACTAACATAATGAAGCAAGGACAGAGGAGGAAGTCAAAGATAACTTTTAATTGGCTTCAGGGAAGACAGAAGTACCTCGGTATCCTTTTTCACCTTTATTTTGTCCTCTCCTAGCTTTGGGCCTTGGTGGCTCATATTTATACTCAAGGAATAGCCCCATCTACTCTGCACTAATCGCATGGTGAAAATTGTCTGGTCCCCAAACTAGGACACTGGCAAACACTGCAGTAGGCCAAAAAGGCATTCACACAACCTTTTAATCTTTATCAAAGGTAAGGTTGCCAACCTTCAGGTGAGGCCTGGAAATCTCCTGGAATTACACCTGATCTCCAGATTACAGAACTCATTATCCCTGGAGAAAATTAAGTTTTGTAGGGTGGACTCTGTGGCATTGCATCCCTGCTGAGGCCAATCCCCCCCCCAAACCCCACCCTCCCCAGGCTTCACCATCAACTCTCTAGGAATTTCCCAAGAGTTCATATCCACAACCAAAGGAAATCTATATCTTTCAAAGAGAGTCAAAGACGAAGAAGCTTTGCTAGGCTGGCAAATGTAATTTTAATCAGACATACGTGCTAGAATTTCATGAAGTGAAGATAAAAATAAATATAATATAAAAATAGGGTTCCCTCACAACATGTTCAAAATTATACAAGTCCCCCATAACTAAAATGGTACCTCTTATTTTGTTAAATGTATTTATTTTATTAAATTTCTAGCCCACCCTCCCCTGCACAGCAAGGCTCAGGGTGGGTTACAACAATACACAACCACAGTATAATCCAAATGAAATATACTGGTTTCAGAAGCGTAGAAATGATCAGCTCATAGTTTATTAGTGATTCAGCAAGAGAAAGAAGAAGAAGACTGCAATCCCTGGCCAAAGCCAGGTATTTATGCCTGAAAAGGGTTACACCCAAACACACCCCAAACACACGATAGGCTATTTACACTCTATTGTTTCCCAATTGGTTTACTCTAGGATCCCTGTCTCCCTACTGGTCCATTCTAGGATCCTAGCAATCTATAGTTATGCATCCCAAGCTCAGTCCTTTTGCAAGGGCAGTTCAGGCTCAATACATAACACCAAATATAATACATTTCAATAAAACAATCAATTTCAATAAAACAATCAATTTTAAAAAATCAATAAAACAATTATTAAAATCCAGTTATAAAATCATTTCATTTCATTTGTGGTGCCCATATGGCTATCTCTGAGGCCACTCCATATATGTGCTCTTACCCATCTACCCCTGCCACTGCTTCTGCCTGCGGCTTGTCAGTAACATGCATGGATGGATAAGAAGGATGGATTTGCATCCTGCAAACAGTTGCCTGAAATTGCATGAAGTTGCATCACTTCTGTCTCAGACACACAGCTTTGCCCCCTGGATAGAAGAGAAGCAGGAGAGGAAGGGCAACACTAATGGCCTTGACCCAGCCTTTGATGCAGTGGTCTGCTTTTCTAAAATTTATTTGTTTATGCTATTTATAAAATTTATATTCCTTCTTTCCAGAGGCCTCCTCAAGACAGCTTACAACTAGAACAGTAAAACAGAACTATTAAAACACAGTCATTATACACAAAAAGCCATTAAATAAATCAATTAAAAACAAGCTGAAGCTATTAAAACAAGCCACTAAAAAGGGAGGTCATAAAAACAGCATCAATCACACATCAAACAGATTAAAATGATGCAGATAAAACAGGGCACAAGCCAGAAATGGACCATAAAACAGCTTACCTATAAAGCCCTACATGGTCTGGGTCCAGCCTACCTGAGGGACCGCCTTTCCCCATATGTTCCCCCAAGAGCACTACGGTCCGGGGCCCAAAATTTACTAACTGTGCCAGGCCCCAAAGATGCAAGACTGGCCACTACAAGGGCTAGGGCTTTTTCGGTGGCGGCCCCCGCCTGGTGGAATGAGCTCCCGGAGGAGATCCGGGCCCTGCGGGATTTGATGCAGTTCCGCAGGGCCTGCAAGACGGAGCTCTTCCACCAGGCTTTTGAGTAGGGGTCGCCGCCGCCATCCCCCTGCTATATTACCATCATAGGGGGGGGGAAGGGCCCTAGGAAGGAAGGAACATCTGAACTTTCACATCTAATACTGAAGCACTGAATGCCTACCGGGAATGTTTGGATTTGGTTAGTCATCTCTCTGAGGTTCTGGAATTGAGGTTATTGAGCACTTTATTTGTATCGAGATTGGTTTTAAATTGTATATATGTTTTTAAATGTATCAAATGTATGCGATGTTTTATTATTGCAAGATTGCTTGCCGTGTAAGCCGCCCTGAGCCCTACGGGGGAGGGCGGGGTATAAATTTGATAAATAAATAAATAAATACATAAATAAACCCAAACAAATAAAGTCTGGGTAAAAATAAATGATTTAACATATGCACCTAAATGAAAGTAATATATATGCCACGCAATAGGGTTGTCAAGGCTGCGATCATATGCACAATTAGACTCGACATAGGCGCGAATGCCAGGCAGCTTTAAAGGGTGTGATCAGAAAACAACATCTGGGAAGCTACCCACAGCCCTCGGCAACCCGTTCTGCTCCGCCACAGAAGCAGAGTTAAAAGACGCCGGGGGGAATCCAGCAGTAAATGGGTTGCAATGGGCCATGGATGGACTCCAGCGTGCTCTCACAGTGTCAGGATGGTCTGATCAGGCCATCCCGACTCCATGCCATTGTTTTTTTCCCCCTTCACAGTAAGCGCATCATTGCAAACTCCATAGGGAGCCCTCAGTGTGGAGGTGCAGTTCATCGATTCCTCGTTTAAGTGCATGGGAAACAAATGGCACAAAAAACCCTTCACCTGCAGTTGCATCTGATCACACACTGATGGGTTGCACCCGCAGCGTCAAAGGTAAGTGTGATCATGCAACTGCGGGTCTATTTCCTCCAGAAGAAATAGCCTCGCTTCCCCCTACACACACATTTTATCTGACATGTGTGACCACACCCCAAGTCTGGGATGGGAAAGTCCTGGAGATTTTGGGTGGTACTTGGGGAGGGTGGAGTGGAGATGTGGTGCTATAGCGTTCCATTTCCAAAAGGATGACTAATTTCTGTAGTATGGAAATGAGTCATAATTACAGGAGCATCCCAGGCCCACCTGGAGGCTGACAGCCTTACCAGGTAAGCCTCACAGGGGAGAATATTCCACAGGCAGGTCATCCCCGCTTAAAAAAAAAAAGCCCTGTCTCTGGTCACCACCACCCACCTCATCTCTGCAGGCTGGGGCACAGAGACCAGGGCTTCAAAAGAAAACTGGCAGGCCAGACAATATGGATGGAGGTGGTCCTTCAAATACCCTGACCCCCAATAGAAAGGATGTACATAGGGTACTCCTTCAAGTACCTCATGTAAAGCATGCTACAGTTCGAATCCACCTTCAGATTCACAGCTGGGCCAGCCTGTTTATATATCTGTCTCTAGCATTTATACCTTAGCTAGAGAGAATCAGCTTAATTTTAGGTTTTGCTTCATTGCGCACATGATAGTTTAAATATTAGTACAATTATGCCTCTTTTATTGATTCTAAAACAGCAGGCTGCATGTGCACACACCAGCGCTCCTCTGTGTGCATATATTAACAAGATAAAAAGAAACATCTTTCATTTTGCCAAATTACTTTAACAAATTTTCTGACACATAGGTCCCCATAAGAATTAGCTTTTCTGCCTATACAAATATACTTTGTTATGGGCTTTGTAGTGCTTGTGATATGAATACTAGCCACATCATGGCCCATACATATGAATATCCAAATTTCAAAAAATAATTGATTACCATTGCCAAAGGGTCAATACATTCCCAGAACTCTGAATAGCGCAAGACTTCATGACAGTTTTATACGTGATTCCTGCAATATGTATATATAAAAATATTCCTTGTTCTGTGTTTTAATATGCTCAAGCACCCTATGTTATATTCTAAAAATACTTCTTATTCTATAGCTATAACTGCTAAAGAAGAAATCCACTGGATAACTTTTGTCATCAATACCAAGAAAAAGGATACAAAATGCAAACACAAATCTTCACACCACAACAGACTCTGTCACATATAAAAAATTTAAATAATAGATACATTCCTGTACTTCCTTACCAATCCTATTTGATGGATTATACAAATGAAACACTGGAATCTGTATGATCCATTTTATCTGAATTTTGAGTGGCTAATTTTTTTTTATCAGTAGTACCTGGTTTTATTGCTTAACTTATATAAGAAAGACCAAGATTCATCAGGGATTTTAAAAGGGAAAAACTTTTTATACATTTCAAGCATTATTTCCCCCCCCCCCAAAAAAAACCACAACACCCTGATTTGGATGGCCCTTGCCAGATCCTGGAAGCAAAGTGGGGTTTGCTCTGGTTATTACTTGATTGGGAGACTACCAAGGAAGTCCAGGGTTGTTACACAGAAGCAGCCAATGGCAAACCACCTCTGAGCATCTCTTGCTTTGAATACCCTACTGGATTGCCTTAAGTCATCTGAGACTTGACGACACTTCCCACCACCACCGATTTTTAAAAAAAATGTTATGTAACTATAACTTAATCTTGAATTATGCACTCATCTTTAGCTCTTGTTAAGAAAAAATTCCTTGCACACCTGCCATAAAGCCCTATACAGGGTATGCTTTAAAGAAGATCACACAGAAAGTTTCCAAAATGAAGTATGTTTCCTAGGAAACAAGAAGGAAAATCAAGGATACATTTTAAACTGGACCAGAAATAAAAATAAAACAATTATTCTCTGTAAGTTTCTTGTTGTGTATTAGCTGATCCTAAACTGTGTACTAACACATTTTGCATAAAGGATAATCTATATTTCATTAAATCTAAGGTGTATAGGTGATCTTTTCCATAACTACATTAGTAAAGGTAAAGGTTCCCTTGCTTGAAAGCCAATCAAATCCGACTCTAGGGTTGCGGTGCTCATCTCCGTTTCCAAGCCGAAGAGCCAGCGCTGTCCAAAGACGTTTCCGTGGTCATATGACCAGCATGACTAAACACCAAGGCACACGGAACGCTGTTACCTTCCCACTGAAGTGGTACCTATTTATCTACTTGCAATTTCTTGCTTTCGAACTGCTAGGTTGGCAGGAGATGGAACTAGAGACGGGAGCTCATTCCGTCATGCGGCACACTCAGGTCTCGAACTGCTGAACTACCGACCTTCCACAGCCTGCAGTTCAGCATCTTAACCACTTGAGCCACCGCAGCTAATAATAATAATAACTGCATTATTAAAACATATATTCTTATGGAAAACATGCTGGGACAATACTTTAGTAGTTTATGCCACAATTTTGGTGGACTGGGCAACATTCAAATTGATTGGGTGGCATCCTAAATACTACTTGGATAAAAAGTGGCAATATTTACAGTGGTCTGGATCCAGTGACTGGACTGTTCTAAGTGAGAAGGCCTGATTCAACAGAATATGTCTTAATCCATAAGAGGAAGATTGCTTCCATTGTATTCCATTGATTTTCTGGACCCATTTCAATCTGGCTCCAGGCTGGGATTTGGAACAGAAACTGCTTTGGTCACCTTGGTTGATGATCTCTATCAATAACTAGATACAGGGAATGTGATCCTGCTAGTTCTGCTGGATCTCTCAATGGCCTTTCTTTTAATCACAGAAGCTTGTAGATATATAATCTTTTTTTTTCTTTTACACTATTTCTTTATTCAATATTTTATAAACAATACATATAATACATTCTACTAACTTTACAAATTATCATTACAAGTGTTAGGGAACAAAGCCTGATATTTGTTTTATGGACTGCACTGCTTATTGCTACACAATGGACTGTGCACATACACATGGGCTCAGAGAACTGTACACTTTAGATCACCTGTTGTGATGACACACATAGTGGGTGCCTGCACATACCTTACATGTAAATAAGGTTTCAGCAACACAGTTGTACAGCCTGGTGAAGAAGCACAAATCTCCATTATTGTTAGCAATGAAACAACAACATTTGGAAGAAACAGCCACCATGGCAAAGCTGCTTGCTGGTCACGTATCACCCATTGCCATGTAACTGTTTTGTTCCCGAGCTGGAATTTCCTGCCAGATGGACATTTGGTTTTCAAAGGAACTGACCAACTTCATCAGCATTACAAGGAAGCGTCCTGATGCCTGGATTTCACACCTGCTCAGATGCCAATCCTTCGATTAAGGTTTTAGGTTACAATATTGGCCATCCCTCCTAGGTAACCTCCCTCCCTACCTGCAACCAATAGGATTGTTTTTGGGACGGACTAACAGATAGGTGGGTCAAGAGGTTGGCACACTTGAGGAAAATGTGGAAAGGTGTATCGATTATTGGCAGGCCACAAGGGCAGATTCTGTCAGGAAATACCTTGCCAACAAACCTGCCCTGTAAAACCATGGAAGGACTAATGTTCAACCTAACAAACAAGAATGCCCTAGAAAACCATTGAACTGAGAGATAATAGAAATAAGAGGGTAGTACATTTGGGGGTGGGGGGTGCCATAAAACAAAGAACAAACCTGGCGGCCTCTCACTAAGGTACTGCAATGGTCAATCTCCAAGCCACATTTCCTAATCAAGATAAGATAAACATGCTATCCCCAGGCCAATATATTGGGTAGAGAGGTCATACCAATTAATAATAGTTTATCGTCCACCATTTTCAGCCATGTAGATTTTAAAAAGTCTTTTCCCAGAAGAGCAAGTAGGCTGTTTTCTGAGAACAAAATGTTTATCCTCAGCTTTAAAGCAAGGAGCCATGCTCTAGCCTCTAATGACTTCTATCCAAATTCTGCCCACAAGGCAACATTGGAAACACAATAGGGAATATTCATTAGTTTTCTCAGAAACTGGGAGAGTGGAATGTCAGTTTTCTCTGTAACTGTAGTTATCCCAATTGCAGATCCAAAGAGAACACAGGGAACAACCTTCAGGTTAAAAACCTAAAGAGCTCCAGGTACATATCTGCTCCCTTTGGAATAAAAGAAATTTCTTTTCTTTTTTTTTCTTTTTTTTATGTTTATGTTTTTTATTATTTTGAATAAAAGAATATACATATCCAAATGTGGATAGGAATAAAAGAAATTTCTGATATCTCCAGAGCACAGTTTTATCTTATTACGCACAACTTTAAAGTGAGATTTCCAGGATAGATCAGCTGAGAACAGAATACCTAGATAAGAAAAAGGTTTTACTTGTTCAATTATATATTCATCTATAATCCATCTTGAGGGGGCCCATCTCCTGCTTTTAGAGAACACTAGAATCTTCTCCTGGACACACTTACATAGCCTTTGGCCCACTCAGCTGCCACTCTCACAGTCTCCCAATCCCATGGCTGCATTGGCTCGCTGCGTTGGCTCAGCCCTGCCCACCGATCCGGCAGGCAGTGTTTCACCCTCAGTATGGAGGGAACCAGCGAAGGGGATGGACGCTCTGCTGAGAGAGTGGCAACCCCTCCACGTGGGAGAAGGAGACAAACCTAGCGAGCGGCGGCAAGCAGGGGAAGCACTCACCTTCGCTGCTTCTTGTGGCCCCTCTCCCTCAGCCGCAAGGCCTGCGCTTTGTCAGGGCGATAGCTCAGTGGGCTGCACCACAGAGAAGGCTGCCCAGCACCTTTCAAAGGCTCCCCCACCTTCCTTCAGCAGTAGTAGCAGCGCCAGGGAGGGTCTGGCCTAGAGGAAACGAGCTGCAGCTCCTGGAAAGCCAGACTCTCTCCTGAGGAAGACACTTCTCTTGGCTCCTGTGTGCAGGGCCGGCCCCAGCTTATTTTGCACCCTAGGTGAGGATCCCTTATGGCACACACACACACCCCATGTGCCTGCTCTATTATTTGACCATAGTGAAAAGGCACAGATAGCATGGAGTTACCCTAACAGTCATGGGGCAAAGATAAACTGGGGCACAGTGGCAGCGGGCGGGGGGCTTTTGGCGGGGGGGAGGGTAGCTCAGTTCGGCGCCCCCATGATGGCCGTGCTATAGGCGAGAGTCTAGCTCACCTAGTGTGCGAGCCAGCCCTGCCTGTGTGGGACTAACTGTGACTAACTGTCCCCTCAGTGGCTGCTGGTAGGCAACCAAACAACCAAGCTTGCTTCTTTGAGTAAAAAAACAAAGGACTTTCGGCATAACCCCCTCCCCCACTTGGCAACTTTCCTGTCAGAATAAACTCAACACGCCTCTCACTCCTTTTTGGCTCCACCATGGCTGGCTGGCTAATGAGGTGGGTCAGCAACCATCAGACCATTCTCTTCAACCCCCTGTTGTGCATCTGACTTTCTCCTAGGGTTGCCAATCTCCAGGTGAGACCGGGAGATCTCCCACGGTTCCAATTGATCTCCAGATGACAGAGATCAGTGCCCTGGAGAAAATGGCTGCTTTGGAGGGTAGACCCTGTGGCATTATCTTCTGCTGAGTCCTTCCACACACCCCAATGCTGCCCTCCACAGAATCCACCCCCCAAATCTCCAGGTATTTCCCTAATCAGAGGTGCCAACTGTGCTTTCTCCTCAGTGCCTGTTGCTAAGCAACCAGGTTTTGTCAGTAAAAGACCCTTTCCATACCTGTTTTGGTCTTTGGGAGAAATCCCATTGGGCCCAGTCCTGATAGGGTTGCCAACTCCAGTTTGAGGAATTCCTGGAGATTTGAGAGATGGAGCCTGGAGAGGGTGAGGTTTGAGGAGGGGTGGGACCTCAAACAGGTACAATGCCATAGACCCCACCCTGCAAACCAACCATTCCCTCATGGGGAACCATTGTTGCCAGTATCCAGGGGAGGGATGGAGATCATGCCGAATTACAACCGCTCTTCAGGTAGCAGAGATCAGTTCCCCTGGAGAAAATGGTGGATTCTGTGTCATTATACCTTGCTGAGGTTGCCACAGCAAATTGGTGCTGGGTGCTCAAGGCCAGGGCATTCTCCTAGAGCCTCTTTCTAGAGCTCATTGTGTTTATTTCCACAATGGGCCTTATTCCTAGTTGTCCACATAAAGTACAATAGGGACACTAATGTTAGTGAGTTTATGGGAATGGTAAGATTTGTTGAAATTTAAAGCAAGGTCATTTAAATATAAATTGAACAGCAGTGGAGCCAGTAAACAACCTTGTCTAACTTCTCTGTCCAAATTAAATGAGTTTGATAAATGACCCTCAATGCAGACTTGAGCAGTTGGATCAGAATACAGGCATTGAATGAGGCCTAGTAATCTTTTATCTATGGTGGTTTCCCCTAACTTTCTCCACAGCTTAACGGGGCTGATAGAGTCAAATACTCTCTTAAGGCCCATAAAACCAACACCACCCCTTGTTAGGTATTTATTTATCAGCTAGATGATACAAAATCGGACAACAGTCTAAAGTTGAACAGCCCCTCCTGAGCTCATTCCCAAAAGGTCTCAGACTCAACCCAGTCCCAAAGTTTACAAAATAATAAGGAAGAATATGTTGTGTACACGGACTGCCACTAGGGGTCCGCTGCAAGACAGGAGCTTGGCTCCCCTGGACAATGGGAACATAGGATCCTAATTCCCCCCAGCTCCAACCAATGGCCACTTTGGCAGTAGATTCAAACCCTCCAATGGACTAGGGCTGTGCTGGGTGGGTGTGTATATAGTTGGCCTTGCAGGGCCGTTTTAGTTAGTCTTGTGTTAAGTACAATAAACGTGTGCAAGAGCATGTCGTCGTCTGAGTCATCCATGCGGCGAACCCAGTACTTTTCAGAATATAACTTACCAAACAAGGAAATAAAAATTAATTGGGCAATAGCAACACAGGTCTGATCTGTTTCCTTTTTTGAAAATCGGAACAATAATAGCATGTCTCCAAGATGTGGAAATCAGGCCACATGAACTGGTACAGGTGAAGACTGGTGTTAAACCTTGGCCCACCTTAAGGGTTTTCCTTAAATAATTCATTAGGGATTAAGTCAGGCTTTAAGCCAGAGGACAAGGTAAAGGCTTTGCCTGATTGAAGAACCTGGATGGAAAGCTCAACTTCTTGATTAGAAATGTCAAGCCAAGAAGAAACTGTATCAGGAGAAACAGTAGAGAAAGACGCTTCACCATCTGAAAATAGCACTTTAAAATGATTTTCCCAGACATGTGGGGCAATGCAGCAGGGAATTTTAAATTGTGGATTGATGGCAGAGTTTGCAATAGACCAAAAGGTTATGCTGTCATTATGCCAGAGCTTTCTGTTTGCTTACTTTAATTAAATCTTTGTAGCTCTTTTTAAGGTTTAGCAGCTCTCTCTGAATCATGTTAGTATTATTTCTTTTAAATTCTCAATGTTTCCACTGGATCTGCCTTTCAAGTATCTGAAATCTTTGTTAGAGCACGTTTTGTTTTTCCTCTGTGTTCTGAACTAATCAAATATCCTTGACATATATTGAATGATTCAAGAATCCTGGACAGGTTGGTCAGATTTATATTGGCTGAGTTGGATGAGGAAAAATAGCTAGCCAAGCTTTTAGAGGAAAGAGTTCATAATAGCACAAGCTGAGGTGTTGGAGATAGATCTCCAGTGCAGACGACAAAGGCCTATCAAATTCTGAGACAGCAATACATTTCATGGTATAGCTAAATGCTGAGGGCACATAGGGTTCAAATTAAAATAAATCGGCAGATGATCACCACTCATATAATAGCTGACTTTCAGTTGATCGAAATAACAAATATGTTCTATTGGAACAATAACATAGTCAATTATGCTTGCTTCCTTTTGCCCCAACATGAGTGAAATCACCACTACTATTAATTCCTCAAAGGCCATTTAGTGGAGTAAGATTCCTCCACAAGGCAAATTTTGCCAATTCTAGCCCTGCAGTAATGATCACATGAACTTTTGATTTCCTGTTGTACCAGACCTGACTAAGAAAGTCTCCAAAGTCAGGCCCTAAAATTCTATCAAAAAGAGAACTTTTGTTGATACCTATCCTTGCATTAATGTCACCTGTTATTTTTATTTCATCATAGATAGTACCTACGTTTTCTCAATTTTGAGCAGTCAACAAAATCTTTGAAGGATGGATATCGACAGAAAATATTATAAAGAAAAAATAATTATGTTTAATCAAAATAGCGCATTCAGTGCAGTAGATATTACACAAGCAAGGCCACCCTTGATCTACCTCTGTATGGACCTACAGAGGCCTTCTGGGGAAAAGTAGTAGACCCAGAAAAGAAAAGATCTTCTGTAAGTCACATTTCCTGTAAACATATGATGTCAAAGGAGGAAAGGAAGATCTTAGCTTCCTTACTATAAATTCTAGTGCCCCACTCAGCTCTATTCCAGCTAAATATATTAACCGCACGACTTCTTGTCTGTCAATCATCCACAAATGTTATTAGAATGGGCTCTTTAGAGTTGATGTTTTGACTTGGCTTACTGGAATTGACAATGACAGTAGGTTCAAGTGATATAAGGGGTTTCACCCTAAAAGGACTATAATCCCAGGACACTTTCTGTGCTATATGGGGAGTAATTCCTCCCACTATCCTGAGAGAGGGCTGGTTCTCATTCCCATCATGTTGCTTATTAGAAGCTTCTAAAACTGGACCTATTTATTTATTTTATTTATTTATTCGATTTATACCCTTACATAGCGCTCATACTAGGTATCCATCCATCAGTAGTCACCAGCTGGTCTGAGGCTCTTGCAAAGACCACCAACAAATGGTGATGATTGGATGAGGAATACCAGTGCTCCTAGGGAGGGGGAAGTATAGCAGTGGGGCCAGGCAAAGATGGAAGGGAAGCGGATGGAGAAATGGGGAAGCTCAGCCCACTTCCAGCCTGCACCCCATCCCAAAGGTGGCAGACAGTGGGACTAGGACTAAAGACCCCTCTCCGTCATCGGTGTTGTGTAACGCCAGGTCCATAAATAATAAAACCACAGTCCTCTGAGACTTTCTGTTAGAACAAAATGTGCACCTGGCATGCATGACTGAGACCTGGGTGCGAGATGGGGAGACTGTAGCACTCTTCCAAATGGCTCCACCTGGGTTCTCAGTCCTCCATCAATCATGGACTAAGGAGCGGGGGGGGAGTAGCTCTGTTCATTCGGGAGGTTTACTCCTTCAGGGCACTCCCACTGTTGAGGCTCACGGACATAGAGTGTTCTGGCTTTGTGTGGGAAGTCGGAGAGAGTTTGGCTGTCTGGTTAGTGTACCAACTGCCCAATGCACTGACGGATAGCCTGTCATCCCTGGTGAAGGCCGTGTCAGGCTGGGCACTGGAGCACCCTAGACTGATAGTCCTGGGTGACTTCAACATCCATGCTGATGAAGTGACCTCCTCACAGGCGGTGGAGCTGGTGTCATCCATGGCGGCACTAGGACTCTCCCTATACGTAACAGCCCCTGCTCACCGAGCTGGTCACACGCTCGATTTGATCTTCACAGCGGGGGTAACAGTGGACCGGATTACTGTGATGGCAGTTCCATGCACTGAAGTCCTGTGTAAACGTCTCACTCTGACCCTGTTTGGGCAGTGAGTGTATTTTAGCTCACCTGCAGAGCCAAATGGACCCTTTGCTGCTTCAGATGGCCCTGCAGGAACTTATGCCCCCTGGTGGCTTGCTGGATGAGCTAGTTGAGGATTGGCAGGACCAACTCTCGGCAGCCATTGATGAGATCGCTCCCCAATGCCCTCTGTGCTCTCGCTCTAAGCTGACTCCTTGGTTTACCCAGGAGCTGCGGCTGATGAAGCGAAGGCTCAGACGACTAGAGAGAGAGTGGTGGCAATAAGAGCATCTTATAGGTCATTTATGAGATCCTATGAGACAGACCCTATGGGATGCTAGTAAGTCAAGAGAGTGATTTTGTTCCTGCTGCACTTGGAGTAAGTTCTTCTGTAATTTTCAAAAGTGCTCTATATTATCCTGCTCCTCTGAGGGAAGAGTGTGAAATGAATGTAGAAGATTAGAATCCACAGAATCCAATTGGTCATCTTTTGATAAAAAGGAATGATTAGGAACAGCTGAGGATAGCTTATTCTTCCCATGCACTGCTTTCCTCTGTAAAGTAGATTGACTGATATATTCAGATTCGGATTTAACACAATTTACTGTGGACTGAAAATTATGGACTGAAAATTCTTCTCTTTTTTTTTTAAAGAAAAATTTTATTGGATTTCCAATCAAGTTTACATACACATCAATTACAAATTTTCCTAGACATCAATCTCAATAATAATAAAATATACAATTCCAACTATAACAGATCACCACATAGGTCATATGTATCTTATACAACTATTAATCCTAACAATCATTTGGCACATTATTATTTCACCATAAATGTAATAAATCTATAATATCGGGGATTTCTTTCTGTTGCATCAAATACTGTAATATAGGGGACCACGTCACAGAAAAATTAGGTTGACTGATATATTCAGATTCGGATTTAACACAATTTATTATGGACTGAAAATTATGGACTGAAAATTCTACTTTCTTTTTCCTGTGTCTTTCTCAAGATCAACCTTGAAGGAACAAGAGAGGTTAGAGCATCTCCAGGGGAGGATCCCATAAGAACCACACCATTGCTGATTATTCAGGATTTGGGAGGGAATCTTAGAAGTAAAGACAGAAAAGTTCAAGTATTTTACTCAAAAGGAGTTTGCCAATCTATCAAAATGATTAAAATCTTTAATTCTTGGATCAAGATTTAACAGAAACCCTATATGCTTGTTTACCTGCAATTTATTGCCCCAGGGTATTACTCTGCCCTGGTATTGGATAAATAGTCAGAAAAACTTTGCAAAAGTCTAATTGCATAGATGGTGAAGGAAATGGAAAGGCTGAAGAGCCTGAGCCCGCTAATGTGCCTTTATTAGCACAAGAAGCAGATTCACTTTTCTTAGGGTAATTATTTATAGGACCAAAGTTAAAAACTGATCACTCCCCAAGCCAATTAATCTTCACTTAGATTTTCTCAACTGTCTCAGCAATCAAAAATGTTTGTGAAGCAAGAAGATTAATGACTTCAGTCTGTTCAGCGTCTATATACCCTGCTCCTGGTAAACGGGCACCTTCAGATAGCATAGGTCCAGCACTGGAGATGGAATTTAATATAGAGTCCTCATTAATGCAGGCCATTTCCTTATCTTTATCCAGGACATTATCTAGTTGTTCATAATGCACATCTTGTAAAGCCTGGAATCTATTAGAGGTTTTTACACCGAACTAAAGAAACCATCTAGTTTACTCTGTTTAGATAAAGGGGAGTTTATAGGATCAAAAGGACAGCCTCTCTTCCTGCTCATGGTTGTGAACAAATAAGACCAATCATTTGAAGTATGATGACCTTTCCTTTCCCTTCCACCATTCCTCTTGTTTTTCCTCTTCTACTCCTTTCTGCATCCCCTCCTCTTTTTCTCACCTTACCTACTACTCCCTTTATTTTATAATAAAATATCCTTAAGCAGGTGTAGCCAAATTAAAACACTTAATATGGTTAATACTCAAGTGCTAAAATACTTGACCCATAGAGGACCTTCAGTCTAAAACTTAATATAAATTCAATTTCTCTAGTTCTTGTTTCTATAATTAATGTAAATTTAAATTAAGACTCACTACTGAATATCCTAAAATAGTTAAAGGAATAGTTAAAACAGTTAAGAATAGTTAAGAAAATAAAACTATTGGAATAAGTTAAAATAAGTATGTGAAGTCAGGGAGTTAAACTCCACCAGTAGTTAACTCCCTAAGCATAACATAACTCCCTCAAATGCAACATCAGATAATTAAACAGCAGACAAGAACATATAAATCCTATCTAATCAAAATAATAGAGAAGAAGAAAATAAAGAGAATGCATATGTAAATAAGAAAACAAAATAATCTCTTATGAAACACCACTGCTGCACTTCTTGCCAGCAACCAACTAACCATAGTATCCTCACCGAGTCACTTCTCAGCACTGGGACTAAGGGGCACTGTGTTACTGTGGTTTGAATCCTATCTGGGGGGTTGGTCTCAGAAGATAGTGTTAGGGGTTCCTGTTCTGGCCCGTGGCATGTGGGGCTCCACAGGGTATCTTTAATATCTACAAAAAGCCACTGGGAGAGATCATCAGGAGGTATGGGCTGTGGTATCAGCAATATGGAGATGATAGCTGGCTGTACACGTCTTTTCTACCTAATTCTGAGGATTCTATTTATGTTCTGAGCCAGTGCTGGACTGGATGTGGGTGAACAAGCTGAAACTTAATCCTGACAAGACAGAGGTTCTCTGGATTAATAGAAAGGCAGAACTCTCCTGTCTTGGGTAGGGTTATGGTGGTGGAAAGTGTCTTCAGGTTGCAGCTGACTTATGGCAACCTTGTAGGGTTTTCAAAGCAAGAGACAGAGATTGTTTGCAATTACCTGTCTCTGCATAGTGACCTGGTATTCCTTCATAGTCTCCTATCCAAACATTAACCAGGATTGACCCTGCTTAGCTTCCAAGATCTCATGAGATCATGCCAGCCTGAGCTAGAGGGAGTTATATTCCCCTTGAAAAGCCAGGTTCGCAGCTTGGGAGTGCTGCTTGACACATCAGTCATCTTCGAAAGTCAGATGGCTGCAGTGGTTTGAGTGCTTTTGCCCAGCATTGGCTGGTGCATTAGCTGTGTCTGTTTCTGGTTAAGTCAAATCTAGCCATACTGGTCAATACCTTAGTTACAGCTAGATTGGGCTGTTGCAATGCACTCTACTTGGGGCTAACCTGAAGAGCATTCAGAAACTACAGCTAGTGCAGAATTCTGTGGCTAGACTGTTGGTTGGGGGCAGCTACCAGGAGCATGTGACCAGGGCCAGTGCTACCATTAGGCCAACTAGGCGACTGCCTAGAGTACAGACCTCAGAGGAGTACAGAACTGACGATCAGCATTAGGGTGTGAAATCCATCACAGCCTCAGGTGTAAATTTTCTAGTTAAAAAGGAGGAAATTGAGGTAAACAGTGGGAATCCTGTCATAAATCTTTCAAGGGTGAATTCTCTATGCAATTGGCTAGAACAGAATTAGCAGTTAGCAGGAGAGAGGCGAGTGAAATCATGTTGGAATAAACAGAGAGTGAGATTAAGGAATGAAGGAATAAGAAAAGTATTTTAGCAGGTTGAGAAGTAAAGAAAAAGACAAAGAGAAGGACAGTATTTCACAATAGTCCTGTAGAATGCTTATTGATGGGGAAACAGGCTTGTAGCTACGGTGGGGCCTCCTGGAGCCCAGAGTCTGGCCCCCTCCCCGACTTCCTGCTAAGGTCCCTGTTAAATAGTGGGTTTCATGGATGAACAGACCAGAAGTCTAGTGATCAGTTCTACTTTATTAGTGATTTCAGCAAGAACAAGACAAAACCTCAGAGCCTCAGCTCTGTTAAATAGCATGCAGTTGTCACACCCAAACACATCCCTCTTAGGCTATTTACATAACATTTCTAAAAAGGTAAAGGTTTCCCTTGCTTGAAAGCCAGTCGAATCTGACTCTAGGGTTGTGGTGCTCATCTCCGTTTCCAAGCCGAAGAGCCAGCACCTACCAAAGACATTTCCGTGGTCATGTGGCCAGCATGACTAAACACCAAGGCGTATGGAACACTGTTACCTTCCCACTGAAGCGGTACCTATTTATCTACTTGCAATTTCTTGCTTTCAAACTGCTAGGTTGGTTACTACTTGATTGGTTACTTCCAGAGTCCTGGTAGGCTATTGTTCTTGTGCTACAAGCTTAGCCAGTCTCCGGTGTGACATACCTGGAATGATTCATTCCCAATACATAAAAGTCCCCCAACTTCCTAGGCAGCCCAAGCCCCTCAACTCTCTGGGCTGCCTGGAGGACTTGCCGCCGCCACCACTCCAGCCGCAGCCAGGCCGGAGAAGTTACTTTGACCCCTCCTGCCTGATAGAGAATCCAGAGACAAGGAGAGGAAAGGAGGTGAGAGGTGATCCCGGCTTGAAGCGCAGGTGGCGGCAAGCCGGGTCGGTGTGTGGGAGGTTCTCTGCCTCACTATACTGTGATCCCTGCTGCAGGAGGAGAAGCAGCGGCAGCCCTGTTATGTATTGAGCCTGAACTGCCCTTGCAAAAGGATTGAGCTTGGGATACATAACAATAGATTGCTAGGATCCTAGAATGTACCTGTAGGGAGACAAGGATCCTAGAATAAACCAATTGGGAAACAATAGAGTGTAAATAGCCTATCATTGGGAGTGGGGTGTTTTGGGGTGTAACCCTTTTCAGGCTTAAATACCTGGCTTTGGCCAGGAATTGCAGTCTTCTTCTTCTTTCTTTTGCTGAATCACTAATAAACTATGAGCTGATCACTTCTACACGTCTGAACCCACTATATTTCACTGGCGACGAGGATGGGATCCTGATGAGCGAGCCTGACCCAGCCTCCAGCACCACACCACGCAACGATCTCCAGGACTCCGTGTCTCGCATCACTCCACAGGTCATGGCTGCCACTCCGGGAGTCATTCCTGCATTTGACCCCACTCACCCTGAGCTTTGGGAAGCATGGGTAGAGCAGCTGAAGTACTTCATTCGGTTCCAAGGCATGGATGACGCCGATAAGAAGAAGTCGCTTCTGTTCAGCACATGCGGCGCCGCCACACTACGCCTAGCCCAGGGCTTCATCGCTCCTAAAACCCTTGAAGCAGCCACGTACAATGAACTCATCAAGGCCATCACTGGCCATTTCACGCCTCAACCAACCAAGATGGTGAAGTGCATGGACTTCTTAGCACGCCATCAAAAGTCCGGTGAAGTGGCCACTGACTTCATGGCTGATTTCCGCAGGCTGGCCATAAACTGCGAATTCTCAGATCTCGACGACGCCCTCTTAACACAGTTTGTCTGGGGCATCTGTGAACAGAAACTCCGCCACAAACTCATTGGTACCAATGAACTCAAACCGGACAAGGCACTACGCATGGTTATGGCTTTTGAAAAGGCACAACGGGATTGCCAAGCCCACTCCATGCATCAGGCCTCCACATCCCCGGTCTCTGAAGCCTTGGACGAGGAAGAACTACTCCAGGTATGCCGCCTGGCTCACCAGGAATCGCACCCACCATCTGCGACTGCCCTGCAGCCCGCGAAGACCATCGCTCAAGTGCCTTGCGCCAGCTGTGGAGAAGAGCACAAACGCTATTCCTCCCATATCTGCAATGCAATCTGCCGAACCTGCAGAAAACAAGGCCACATCGCACGAGCCTGCTGCTCCCAAGGAAACCGGCATTGTCCAACAGCCCACCAGGAATCTGCAGAGCTCCACAATACAGCCATCCACCAACACCAGGTACTACACTTGCCCCAGGACACCCCTAACAAAATTAAAGTAACTGTGTTAATAGAGGGGAGGGCCTTGCGAAATGGACACGGGTTCCTCCATCTCCATCATCTCAGAAGAGACTCACAGGAGGTTCTGCCTGCAATGGGGTCCCTACCTAGAACCCACAGGCTTCACTCTCAGACACTTCCTAAAGAACCCGGTGGCCAATAAAGAGTGGGGCAAGGCAACAGGACGGCTTTCACCTCATCTGAGTTTCGGGAATTCATGGACTACTATGCCATCCGACACATCCACTCCACTCCCTTCCACCTTGCAACCAACGGCCAGGCTGAGCAGATGGTGAGGACGACTAAGGAGTCCCTCCACAGGATCATCCAGGGAAGCTGGGACCACCAATTGGCAGCATTCCTCTTCGGCCAGCAGGTCACCCTGAACACAACCACTGGCTGCAGGCCTGCGGAACTCCTGATGGGAAGGCGCCTCACAACCCATCTTGATCGATTGCACCCAGACCACGCTCCGGAGAACAGCTCAGCCGCAGAGAATCAAGCTGCTGCACGTGGGTTCTTTCTGCGTGACCCCGTTTATACATGCAACTTCTCCAGCGGCCCAGCCTGGGTCCCCACCAAGGTGACCAGGCCTCTATCATATGAGTTGTCCACAGAAGACAGCCAGAGGCTCTGCCAACACATAGACCAGCTCTGCAGCCATCTGCTGAACCTGGGATACCCACACCAGAAGACAGTGACAAGTTGCTGCTAAGCCCAGAGGAGCTGGAGCCCAAGGAGAACATGTCCACCGGCAGCACCCAGCCGGAAATCAATGGACAGCCTTCAGAGGCCGCCGGCAGAACGCCAGCAACAGCCATCACCAGTGGCCCCGACAATGTCCTTGCGCCACTACGCTCTCCCAGGCCGGCAGTGGGGCTGGCCACCGACACAATTCCTGAACCCGCAGCCCTGTCAGCAGAACCACGCCACTCAAATCGTGAGCGGCACCGACCAGCGTATTTAAAGGACTTTGTCAGTTGAAGAGGCTCTGAACCTTGGGGGGGAGGGGTGTTATGTATTGAGCCTGAACTGCCCTTGCAAAAGGACTGAGCTTGGGATGCATAAAAATAGATTGCTAGGATCCTAGAATGGACCAGTAGGGAGACAAGGATCTTAGAGTAAACCAATTGCGAAACAATAGAGTGTAAATAGCCTATTGTTGGGAATGGAGTGTTTTTGGGTGTAACCCTTTTCAGGCATAAATACCTGGCTTCGGCCAGAGATTGCAGTCTTCTTCTTCTTTCTCTTGCTGAATCACTAATAAACTATGAGCCGATCACTTCTATGCATCTGAACCCAGTATATTTCAAGCCCTGTATGTCTCATTGGCCTCCCCCAGCACAGGGCGGCATTGACAGTGGCAGCAGGAGCAGCTTTGGCCCCTGGGTCCCATCCATGGCTGGGCCTTCAGCTCCCTTTTTCTCCCCCTGCCACCCCGTCACCTGGGAGTCCTCCTCCTCCTCTTGCCACCACTTCTCCTCTTACATTCTCAGCAAGGCAGCCTCAGGAAATAGAGGGGGCACTGAGAGAGCCAGTGTGGCCCAAGCTGCCTTGTGGGGTGCAGGGGGAGGAGGAGGAGGCTGGCAGAGGACTGGTGGAGGAAACAGCAGTGGTAGTGGCGGGTGCTGTTAAGGAGGCCTTCCCCTTCTCCCACCAAGACAAGCCAGGGGTGGAGTGAGCGGAGGAGGCTGAAGGGGAGTGGAGATTACCTTTCTTCCCCACCCAGCCCCTGTAAAAGGGAGAGCAGCGGGTGGCTGCCTGGGGGCTTTCCAAGTGGGCAAGCGCACTGGCACACTCCTCCACCGCCTTTCCTTCCTACCTGCCTGCCCTGCCAACAGAGAGAGAAAGAGTGAGTGAGTCGGGGGGGGTCCAGGCTGGGGAAGCCCCGTTTGCAGGGGGGGGAAGAGGAGGCCATCAGTGTGTGGCTAGGTGAAAAGCGGTTGGGCACTTAATTTAACTAACTTTAAATAAATCAGTTAGGTGCCCCCCGATAAATTTAAATGCCACCTGGATATGGGCCTGTGGGGACATTATTTTGACAGAACAGGAGAACATAACAAGGAATTTAGGTCTAGAGGTATGTGAGCAGAAATCTTCTTCAACTAATATATGCTAACCCACAGGAATCTTATTCACAGAGGGGAGGGTTGTGGTGTTTCATGTTTGCTCTGAAGATTGAAAATTGCTGGGAGAGGATTCCACCTGTGGGCACCTTAGGGATCGTGCCACTGTTGCTTGAGCCTATGTTTGTTCACTTAGAAAAGAATCTTACAGCCCGACCCTATGCACTTTATTTATTTTATTTACTTTATATATGGTCTACCTTTCTCACTGAGACTCAAGATGGATTACACAGTGTAAATCAATGCAATAATTCACATGAGACACCTAATAAATAACGCAATAAGACTAGGATTACAGCAATTTGAAACAGAGCAAAAGTAATTACACTTGTAATGTCAAACAATGCAGAAAATGATATTACAAAGGCAGAAAGCAACCTAACCCTAACCCCCAAGACAAACCAAGCTCAACCCTGGGTACATGCAAGAACAGAGAGTCAGCATGTGCACACTTCTTCACATACATTGAAACAGATTTCCTCAAATATTACTTGCAGGTAAGGGGGGGCTAGTTGTAAAGAAGAGATTATTAGAGTCAAAATGCATAAGTAATTGAGCAATAAATACAGCAAGATTGGAATAACAATATGGTAGGACATGTAAATAATAGTTCTCTACATAGGGCAGACAGGTCATACCCTACTGCAAAGGATAATGTCAAACTTGTTTGCCATGGGAAAATTTGTGATGCTGCAAAGGGGGAGATTTCTGTGTGTATGTGTGTGTGACTGGGGGATGCTTTGCTGTACAGATGAGTAACTGTTTTCTAAGAAACCTCCCTGTTGCTGGGAAGAACGAACATTGACCTTGGACCCTGTCTCTGCTTGCTCCACTAGCATAGATAACAGGTGCTTCACAGGTGGGGGGGGGAGTAGAAGAGTGTGAAAGCTAGGCGGGCTGAATGAATGGACTGATTGGATGGGACACTGGGGGTGGGGGGTTGGTTTTGAACTCTGTAGAGCCTTGGTGCCAAATCTTTAGTTCTGACATGAAGAAGTCTTAGCTTGATTTATCTTTACTACTCAATAAACATCTCTGTGCTGAGAAAGTGTTGCTGCGAGTAACTTTGTTCAAGAGTCTGACAGATAAATGGACACAAATCTGACATCATCACAAAACAGAAAACTGTAGGAGAACTATTGCTGCAAAAGAGACTACTTGGTTTGGCAACTATATCAACTGAACACGCTGAAGCATCAGCACTTTACCTGAAGGAACTGGTGACAAAATTTGCAAAGGAAAAGAACGCAACATGAGATTTTGATGTGTCTGAAATGGAAACATTCAAGAGACTTAAATTTTACCATCACAATTCACAGGATTATTCAAAGTGATTTGTGTGCTTAAACTGTTTGCAGTTTAAGGAAAAAAACAAAGATGGTTGTATTACTTAGTCTCACAATTTAAAAAAATTAGCAATTTCAAGTTTTGTGCTTTTCATTTTTTCCTACAATTCATCTGTTTTTGAAAATTGGTTAGCGTGTGGGGGGGGGTGGAGAGAGATGAAAAAAGCCTGGCACCGGCCCTGCTGTGACCCTGATACTACAGAAATTTCACTAGCTACTGATCTGCTCCTGAGCCCAATTCAAGGCATTGGTTTTGTCCTACTTGGCTTGGGACCAGGATACCTGAAGGACCATCTTCTCCTAGACATGCCTGTCTGAAAATTAAGATCACAGGGAGAGGCCATCCTGTCCCACCAATCAAAGAAGCTTGTCTGGTGGCACACAAGAGAGGGACTTTTGGTGCCAGCCGCACAATTATGAGAAACATATTCAGGGAGGTGTGCCTGGCCCCATAACTTTCTATCTTCAGGAGGCAGTCGAAGACAGTTTTTATTTAGGACTAATAGAGTTCATGTATTTCTTATAATCTTTGTTTTACTATATGTATTATAAGCTGTCTTAAGTTCCCCAAGCTAGAAAGATGGCTAATAAAAGTTTTAAATAAATAAACAAAAAATAAACTATTAAGACCCTTCCATTAAAGGCAAATTTACTACTAAGCAGAAGGGAATTACTAGACTGCACACATCCTGTTCAAGTAGGGTGGTTCCATATAGTAGTAATGTTGGAACCAAAGTGATTTGTATAACTGATGGTAAATTCTCGATCTATCCCATGTGAGGATCCTTCATATAACTGAGGCAACTGCACTTCATTTGGCAGCTTCCCAAAACCAATGTGAAAATTGGGTCTAAGATTCTGTTACTGAAGGATTCCTAATGTGTAGGGTCTCATTATACAACCCTGGTATCTGTCTTATTTTTTGTAGCTGTGTGGCTGCTCCTGGGATTGCATCCGGCTTGCTATTTTTCAAAACTGAATAATGAGTGATCTAGCCAACTCATATTTGTTTGCAATTGAATGTTAATTGCAAAGGGGTATCCATGTCTGTCTGGTTATAGCAAAATAAAACAACAACCCCCAAAGACTAATATTGCAATAATTGTTAGTCTCTAAGATGCCACTGGAGTTTTATTTAACTGAAAGTTAGCCAGTTAATGGTTCCATTACTTTAACTACCCTCTAATTAACAGTGGTTTATATGGTCTTTAAAGACATTGAGAGGACTTATTGTGAAACCTCACCCCCCCATTTTTCTGCTAGAGGTCTTACTTTGGATACTAACACCATCTTCTAATCTTACTTTAGGTACTAAAAACATCAAAAAAATGGCAGTTAAAGTATCTGTATGTGACATGCATTTATGCATTTGATGCTAAAAATGTGAAACAAAAGCATTACTCTTTTGATGTATTAGTCTTTGGGCTCTGGTTTGGTAAAGAATTTTCTTATCAATCAGAGGAACCAATAGGGAGAATAGCCTCCCTTCTCTTGTCAGTCTATTTATATGATTCCTCTGTCTTTTCTACCTGTCTTACATGGCCATAAAAAAGACACAAGCTGTCAGAAATCATGTGAATTGTGTAATGTGTAGTGACACCCATAAATACTTTTGTCAAAGGCTCAACCCATGTTATACCTGAATAAGGTCTGTATTTTAAACCTTAATAGTTGATAAAGGTATTCCAAAATTGTGGGTTAAATTGCTTAGATTCTTCTAGCAGAAGCAGCCATGATTGAATCACTCTTTTAAGCCACACCCTGAGATCTACTGTGGCAATGGATAGATAAATTTCCTACACCACTGTGATATGTCAAGCAGGAGAGTTTATCCCTGACACATTTCAGAAAAAGACAGATAGCACCAAGCAATTAATATATCCATGGCATACTTGTGTTTCTGTCAGGTGTAGACCTGTATATAACTCCTTATGATCAACCTTTTAAGATACTTCTTCCATAACTTCATGTTCTTAAAAATCTTTCATCCTAGTGTTATTCATAGTGGACCACAAGTTACTTAGGAAATGGGTACACTGGCAGACTCTCAGGTTAAATAGGGCATTTATCTGCTACGTGTATAAAACCAGTACTAAACAGAACTAACAAGACCTTAGTATTTGGAGTCCAAGTACAACTTTTGCCACATTCACTTATACAAGTATTGCTTATCTAATGTGAGCTTTCGAGTGAATTAAAAAGTTCTGGAAGCTTTCAGTGGATAGGTATTTGCTGCTAATGCACTCTCTTGCTTCATATAGTGATTCACAGTTAATACTATTCAGCCTTACAACCTCCATTCAAGGTAGATTCTCATTCACACTGATGTTTGAAAATTATGTCATCAAAGCTAAGAGACTGTAATGTATTGGAACAATTACATGAATCACCTCATTAGACTCCCATGTTAAGCTTCGAGCCAGGCTACGGCTCCTCTGACCGAACGTCCTATTGGTCGCTTTGTAACAGCGACCAATCAGAACGGTGCTATTCCCTGGGAGGGAAAGACTCCCATTGGTCTTTAACTCATCAATCTTATTGGTTGTTAATTGTAAATAGGCGTGGCTATATTAGCCCGGTAATGTTTAAAAGGAGCATAGCTCCCACTGTGTTTTCGTTCTGGTTTTGGAATGTGTTTGAGTGTTTGCTTGCTACTTCGAATAAAGCTGAATCACTGAGCTGAAATCATTCTCCGATCCTTTGTTAGCGCGATCTAACAATTGGCGACGAAGGTGGGATGCTAGAGCAGGTAGGCAGCCCTGCAAGCACCCCCGAACCCACCGAAGAAAGCGAGCAAATCACTGCGGCCGTTCCTGTGGAGGCGCCACCAGCACCGGTGCCCAAGTCTCCCCCAA